>NC_057798.1:362678574-362734630 GCF_018294505.1 Triticum aestivum | reverse complement strand
CTTGATGTCTGCTACACAACCTTCTTCTTGTAGACGTTGTTGGGCCTCCAAGTGCAGTGGTTTGTAGGACAGTAGAAAATTTCCCTCAAGTGGATGACCTAAGGTTTACAAATCCGTGGGAGGTGTAGGATGAAGATGGTCTCTCTGAAGCAACCCTGCAACCAAATAACAAAGAGTCTCTTGTGTCCCCAACACACCCAATACAATGGTAAATTCTATAGGTGCACTAGTTCGGCGAAGAGATGGTTCGTAATCTAAAAATATAAAAACAGCAAGGTAGCAAGTGGTAAAAGTGAGCACAAACGGTATTGCAATGCTAGGAAACAAGGCCTAGGGTTCATACTTTCACTAGTGCAAGTGCTCTCAACAATAATAACATAACTAGATCATATAACTATCCCTCAACATGCAACAAAGAGTCACTCCAAAGTCACTAATAGAGGAGAACAAACAAAGAGATTATGGTATGGTACGAAACCACCTCAAAGTTATCCTTTCTGATCGATCTATTCAAGAGTCTGTAGTAAAATAACACGAAGCTATTCTTTCCGTTCGAACTACCAAAGAGTTTGTACTAAAATAACACCTTAAGATACAAATCAATGAAAACCCTAATGTCACCTAGATACTCCATTGTCACCTCAAGTATCTGTGGGCATGATTATACGATATGCATCACACAATCTCAAATTCATCTAATCAACCAACACAAAGTACTTCAAAGAGTTCCCCAAATTTTCTACCGGAGAATCAAGACGAAAACGTGTGCCAACCCTTATGCATAGATTCCCAAGGTCACGGAACCCGCAAGTTGATCACCAAAACATACATCAAGTGAATCACGTGATATCCCATTGTCACCACAGATAAGCACGGCAAGACATACATCAAGTGTACTCAATCCGACAAGATAACCTCAGGGGGAAAATCAATTCATCACAAGAGAATAGAGGGGGAGAAACATCATAAGTTCCAACTATACTAGCAAAGCTCACGATACATCAAGATCGTGCCAAATCAAGAACACGAGAGAGAGATCAAACACATAGCTACTGGTACATACACTCAACCCCGAGGGTGAACTACTCCCTCCTCGTCATGGAGAGCACCGAGAGGATGAAGATGGCCACCGGTGAGGGATCCCCCCTCCGGCAGGGTGCCGGAACAGGGTCCCGATTGGTTTTTGGTGGCTACAAAGGCTTGCGGCGCCGGAACTCCTGATCTATTGTGCTCCTCTATGTTTTTAGGGTATATGGACATATATAGGTGAAAGAAGTCGTTCAGGGAAGCCACCAGGGGCCCATGAGGGTGGGTGGCGCGCCCAGGGGGGTAGGGTTTGCCTCTCTGCCTCGTGGCTTCCTTGTTGCTTCCCTTACGTGCACCCCAAGTCTCATGGATAGCTTATATTCCAAAAAAACTCTCCCGAAGGTTTCATTCCATTTGGACTCCATTAGATATTCCTTTTCTTCGAAACACTGAAATAGGCAAGAAAACATCAATTTGGGCTGGGCCTCCGGTTAATAGGTTAGTCCCAAAAATAATATAAAACTGTATAATAAAGACCATAAACATCCAAAACAGATAATATAATAGCATGAATACTTCATAAATTATATACACGTTGGAGACGTATCACACGTCCGGCAAGCTGGTCCAGCCAGGCTCCCAAAGGCCGGCAGGTGACACCAACCGGCGCAAGACGAATGACAACAAGCGCAAGGCCTAGAAACCGGCCTCCAACAACCGGCATGTGGTAGCTATCGAGGATCAACAGCCGGCCAGGAAGCCCGGCCCCAAGCGTCAGCAGGCCGGCAAGGCTGCCTGGTAGCCTGCATTCTCCTTTGAGCAAGTCCTTGATGCCCCGTGCAAGTTCCATAGTGGCGCAACTACACCACCTGGAAGTGCAACTGGCTTGCCTGGATTAGCCAGGGCGAGGCCCTAACGCCTCCTCCACCTACCGGCCCAGCGGCTCTGGCAGTTCAGCAGCCGCCCTGAGTTCCCGGAATGCTTCAAGACAAGTTCCCAGATGAGAACGTTGCATACATCATCTTCACAAGTGAGGCCGGCAACAAGCACAGCAGACGGCAGCAACACCGCGAGGTGAATGTTGTCTCTTCGGAGGTCCCACTATTCATGCACTGGTCCAAGAGGCCCGTCACCTAGAGCCGGTAAGACCACCTGGCCATAATGCCATCGCCGGGTGCATATGCTCTGGTGCTGGATTCCAGCTTCTCCACGGAAAGGTGGACCCGCTGAGGGAGTCCGGGATTGGGGGGGTGTCCGGATAGCCGAACTATCACCGTTGGCCGGACTCCTGGACTATGAAGATACAAGATTGAAGACTTCGTCCCGTGTCTGGATGGGACTTTCCTTGGCGTGCAAGGCAAGCTTGGCGATACGGATATGTAGATCTCCTACCATTGTAACCGACTCTGTGTAGCCCTAAACCTCTCCGGTGTCTATATAAACCGAAGGGTTTTAGTCCGTAGGACGAACAACAATCATACCATAGGCTAGCTTCTAGGGTTTAGCCTCTTTGATCTCGTGGTAGATCTACTCTTGTACTACCCATATCATCAATATTAATCAAGCAGGAGTAGGGTTTTACCTCCATCGAGAGGGCCCGAACCTGGGTAAAAACATCATGTCCCTTGTCTCCTGTTACCATCCGCCTAGACGCACAGTTCGGGACCCCCTACCCGAGATCCACCGGTTTTGACACCAACATTGGTGCTTTCATTGAGAGTTCCTCTATGTCATCACCTTTAGGCCCGATGGCTCCTTCGATCATGAACAACGACGCGGTCCAGGGTGAGACTTTTCTCCCCGGACAGATCTTCGTATTCGGCGGCTTTGCACTGCGGGCCAATTCACTTGGCCATCTGGAGCAGATCGAAAGCTACGCCCCTGGACATCAAGTTAGATTTGGGAGTTTGAACTACACGGCTGACATCCGCGGAGACTTGATCTTCGACGGATTCGAGCCACAGCCAAGCGCGCCGCACTGTCTCGACGGGTATGATCTAGCTCTGCCGCCGAACAGTGCCCTGGAGGCCGCACCAGCGTCCGCTCCGACCCTTAGCTCGGAGCCGACTTCGCCGATCGAGGACGAGTGGCTGGATACCGCCTCGGGGGCTACAATCTCTACGGCGATTGAGACGAACACCATCCCTGTCCCTTGCAAAGACCGTGACTGCCGAGGTGCCGGACTCCTCTCCGGACTCCGAACCTCCCGCGCCCCTGCCAATCAAATCCGATTGGGCGCCGGTTATGGAGTTCACTGCCGCAGACATCTTTCTGCACTCGCCCTTTGGCGACATCTTGAATTCACTAAAGTCTCTCTCTTTATCCGGAGAGCCCTGGCCGGACTATGGTCAGGAAGGTTGGGATGCGGACAATGAAGAAATTCAACACCCACCCACCACCCACTTTGTAGCCACTATCGATGATTTAACCGACATGCTCGACTTTGACTCCGAAGACATCGACGGTATGGACGACGATGCAGGAGACAACCAAGAACCAGCGCCTACAGGGCACTGGAAGGCCACCTCGTCATACGACATATACATGGTGGACATCCCAAAAGATGGGAATGACAATGGAACAGCGGAGGATGACCTCTCCAAGAAGCAGCCTAAGCGCCGGCATCAGCGGCGCCGCTCTAAATCCCGCCACAGCAAAAACGGTGATTCCGGCACGGGAGATAATAACACCCCGGACAGTGCCGAAGAAAACCCCCTCCAGCAGGATTCAACACAGGAGGAGGGAGAAGCCAGGCCTCATGATAGAGCGGTAGACAGAGAGGTAGAGGACGATAATTATATTCCTCCCTCCGAAGATGAAGCAAGCCTCGACGATGACGAATTTGTTGTGCCCGAGGATCCCGTCGAACAAGAGCGTTTCAAGCGCAGGCTTATGGCCACGGCAAGCAGCCTCAAGAAAAAGCAGCAGCAGCTTAGAGCTGACCAAGACTTGCTAGCTGACAGATGGACCGAAGTCCTTGCAGCCGAAGAGTACAAACTCGATCGCCCCTCCAAGAGCTACCCAAAACGCAGGCTCCTACCCAATTAGAGGAGGAAGCACCCAATCCTACATCACCAGTGCATGACGCGGCCGACCGGCCACCTCGTGGCCGCGACAAAGAGGCCTCTAGGCCCTCCACCAAAGTCGCACCCCCGCATCGCTCGAAAAGTACAAAGCCACGGGGAAATGCACCAGACTTGTGAGACATATTGGAGGACAAGGCAAGGCAAATAAGGTCGATCTACGGATCGCGTGGGCGCCCCACGACACGTGATGACAACCGTTACGCCTGATACAGTAATAACGGCCGGGCCGAACACAGTAGACAAAGCTCATTTGAGCTGCATCGTGATATAGCCCAATACAGAGGAGACGCACACCCACTATGCTTCAAAGACGAAGTAATAGATCATCAAATCCCCGAGGGTTCCAAACCCGTAAACATTGAATCGTACGACGCCACAACAGATCCTGCGGTTTGGATCGAGGACTATCTCCTTCACATCCACATGACCCGCGGTGATGATCTACATGCCATCAAATACCTCCCACTCAAGCTTAAAGGACCATCTCGGCATTGGCTCAACAGCTTTCCTGCAGAATCAATTGGTTGTTGGGAAGACCTGGAAGCCGCATTCCTTGATAACATCCAGGGCACATATGTGCGACCACCAGACGCCGATGACCTAAGCCACATAATTCAGCAGCCAGATGAATCGGCCAGACAATTCTGGACACGGTTCTTAACAAATAAAAATCAAATCGTTGACTATCCGGATGCAGAGGCCCTTGCAGCCTTCAAACATAACATCCGCGACGAGTGGCTTGCCCAGCACCTAGGACAGGAAAAGCCGAAATCCATGGCCGCCCTCACATCACTCATGACCTGCTTCTGCGCGGGAGAGGACAGCTGGCTAGCTCACAGTAACAACCTGACCAAAAACCCTGGTAGTTCAGATACCAAGGACAACAATGGTAGGTCGCGTCGCAACAAGCACAAGCGCCGCATTAACGGTGATAATGCTGACGATACGACAGTCAATGCCGGATTCAGAGGCTCTAAACCCGGTCAACGGAAAAAGCCGTTCAAAAGAAATACTCAGGGCCCATCCAATTTGGACCGAATACTCGATCGCTCATGCCAGAATTATGGCACCCTCGAAAAACCAGCCAACCACACCTATAGGGATTATTGGGTGTTCAAGCAGGCAGGCAAGTTAAATGCCAAAAGCAACAACAAGGGGCTGCATAGAGATGACGAGGAGGAGCCCCGGCCGCCGAACAATAGAGGACAGAAGGGCTTTCCCCCACAAGTGCGGACGGTGAACATGATATACGCAACCCACATACCCAAAAGGGAGTAGCAGCATGCACTAAGGGACGTATACGCGATGGAGCCAGTCGCCCCAAAGTTCAACCCGTGGTCCTCCTGCCCGATCACTTTTGATTGAAGGGACCACCCCACTAGCACCCGCCACGGCAGATTCGCCGCACTGGTTCTTGACCCAATCATTGACGGATTTCACCTCACTAGAGTCCTGATGGACGACGGCAGCAGCCTAAACCTGCTTTACCAGGATACAGTGTGCAAAATGGGCATAGACCCCTCAAGGGTTAAAACCACAAAAACGACCTTTAAAGGCGTCATACCAGGTGTAGAGGACAACTGTACAGGCTCAGTTCCACTCGAAGTGGTCTTCGGATCCCCGGATAACTTCCGAAGTGAGGAATTAATCTTCGACATAGTCCCGTTTCGCAGCGGCTATCACGCACTGCTCGGACGAACCACATTTGCAAAGTTCAATGCGGTGCCGCACTACGCATACCTCAAGCTCAAGATGCCAGGCCCTTGAGGAGTAATCACGGTCAATGGAAACACCGAACGCTCTCTCCGAATGGAGCATACGGCGGCCCTCGTGGCGGAAGTACAAAGCAGCCTCTTAAGGCAATTCTCGAGTCTGACTACTAAACGTCCGGACACCGTCAAGCGCACCCGGAGTAACCTACAACAAGACCGCCTGGCACGTTCCGAGCACGCGTAGCAATGCGGCCCCAACCCCAGCCCTTGCGAAATCACGAAACCAGTACCACGCGTACATAACTATGCTCTGGAGATACCATGGGCATAGGGGGAGGGGCATGACCACGGCATGCCCAGAGTGCGGCTCAACTGCACCAGGGGCTCCCAATTGTGTCATTCTTTTTTTTCTTATTCTCAGGACTCCGTTTTCCAGAAGCCCTGTCCGAGAGTAGAATCGCCGAACTCACGATGCAACAGCCAGGGAAGCAGAAAAGCTACGTCGAGTGTCCAGGTGGTCTCTATTACGAGCAGTATACCTGTTTTACATACCATCCCGCAGCCTACCCCTGGAGGGGGACATGTTAAATAGTCCCATCGCTTGCTTATCGCACTATTTGTATCGTTCTACTTTCATTACAGTATCTTTTGAATAAACAATACATAGCTTCCGCTTATTATTGCATTCCTTTTTTTCCATAAATGTTCATCTATGACATGTTGCACCCGTACAACTTGGTACGGTCAATACACCAGGGGCTTGAGTACCCCAAAACATGGTGTGATAAGTCCGAACACTTTCACAAGTGCGTCACCCCGAACTTCTAGCATTATATGCATCGGCTCCGAATCATGTCTTGGGTCAATAGTTGGGTTTTCCCGGCTCCCATGTTTTGGTACCTTACGTTTTATTATATCTGCTAAGGTAACGCTGGGAGAACCATTGCAATTGTGCCCCGGTTGAGCTGGGTTGAGCACCTCAGTGGAGAAAGCTAAAACTGACCGTCATGATAGGGCGAGAGCCGGTCGCTGTTCGAGAGGTTTTTTGGGTCCCTAAAGACTCATGCCGCTTAGAGCGAGGAGTCGGCATTGTCCGGCCAAGGCATGGATAGCGCCCCGAACTCGGTCTTCCAAATACCAGGGGCTTCGCCGAAATTTAAAATTATAGAATTCTATGGCTAAGCGGGAGTGTTCAAGCATTATAGTCCGGTTGCCTCGTTCGTCGTGTTGAACGCCTCCCTCGAAGGACCCAAGAATGGGAACAAGAGCGCTCAAGTTTATCCCGAACACCCCAGCACTCGTGGCATGGGGGCTGAAGCCAACGACTCGCCATCTCTCAAATTTGATAAACGGACGCACAGAAGGTAATAATTTAAATTAAACAAGCGTTACTTAGCGCATATGAACAAAGTTTTCAGCGTACAGGATAACAAATGCAAGTCTACTAAAAAATTACATCTTTGGAGCATTCACCCGCAATAAGGCGGGCACCCTTTAGGATGCCCTCATAGTACATCTCGGGCTTCCGATACTCCTTGCCCAGCGGTGGCGCGTCCGTCACAAGCTTCTCAGCGTCCATCTTGCCCCAAGGCACTTTAGCACGGGCAAGGGCCCGACGGGCACCTTCAATACAGACGGAACGCTTGATGACTTCAATCCATGGACAGGCATCCACCAGCCGCCGCACCAGACCAAAGTAGCTCCCAGGCATGGCTTCTTTAGGCCACAGCCGAACTATGAGGCCCTTCATGGCCTGTTCGGCCACCTTGTGGAGCTTGACCAGCTGCGTCAGCTGGTTGCTCAGGGGCATCGGATGTCCGGCCTCAACATATTGAGACCAAAACACCTTTTCCCTCGAGCTCTCCTCCTCGGCTCAGTAGAACGCGGCGGCATCGGACAAACTACGGGGCAGATCTGCGAACGCTCCTGGAGAGCTCCGGATTCGTGTAAGTAACAGATAATTCACTTTTACATGATTGCTTTGCATATAGAATGCCTTACCGGCCGCTATCTTTTTTATCGCCTCAATCTCCTGGAGGGCCTTCTGGGCTTCGGCCTTAGCGGCTTTGGCACTCTCAAGAGCCAAGGCGAGCTCGGACTCTCGAGTCTTCGAGTCACGCTCCAAACTCTCGTGTTTTTTCACGAGAGCCTGGAGCTCTTGCCGCGCCTCCGCCACCCGCGCCTCCTGCTTCTCTCGCTCGGTGCGCTCCGCGGCCGCATTGTTTTTGGCCTGGGACACCGCTTCCTTCAGGGTCGCCACCTCGTTCGTGGCCCTGCAATACTCACGTTATTCCTGTCATTTTTTGCAACCAAATCCTTTCTATAAGGTATTACTTTAATAAGGTATTACTTACCTTCCTTGTCCTCGAGCTGCTTCTTGGCAATGCCGAGCTTGTTCTCGGACCGCTCGGGGCTCTCCTTCAATGCATTGAACTCTGCAGTCAGTGCGGCAGAGGTCAGCAGCGCAACCTGCATTCCCATATTGACATATTTATGTTAGACTCCTACGTATATCTTTTTAGATCCTCAGCTCGGATTTTCTTTCCGAACACCGAACTAAGCATCAGGGGCTACTGTCTATGCGGTAATATTCTTACATATCATAAAAAGTTACCTCAAAGCCTGTTAGAAGGCTAGTACAGGCTTCAGTCAGCCCGCTCTTGGCGGATTGAACTTTCTGGATCACTGCACTCATGATAATGCGGTGCTCCTCGTCGATGGAGGCGCCGTTGAGCGCCTCCAGCAAGCTATCCGGTGCCTCCGGTTGGACGGAGGCCACTAGCGTCGTAGTCTTGCCCTTCTTATGAAGGGGCCGCCTGCAGGACTCCGGAACCACTGAAGGTTCCGGTGCGGAGTCCGGCCCAGGGCCGAACTTAGAACCCCTTGGGGTTTGATCCCTCTTATGCCCAAAGTTCGGGAGGTTGCCTTGCGGCACCTCCGGTACCTCCTCCTCCTGGCTAGGCCCCTTTTGGGACCCCACCTCGGTGTCATCAGCAGCGCGAGGAGAGGAGGCGGCCGGAAGTGAAGTGCTATTCACGTCCGATGGAGCCAGGGAGCCGCTCGTTGAAATGTTGAGCCCGTCCTTGGGCGGGCTGCAGGGTTGTATTCAGCGTTAGAAGATTCTATGCGACAAACCAAACACCATGAATTATTCTGGTATCCGTACACTTACGATGTCGCCAGGGGCTTAGCACTCGGTGGCCACTCCTCTTCGTTGTCATCGGCGTTGGTGGAGTAGTCCGGAGGAAGGGTCCTTCCCTTCTTGGACCCTCCGACCTCCCCAGTTGGGGAGGCCTTCCTTTTCTTCTCTCCCCCCACTGGGGAAGAAGCCTCTTTTTTCTCCTCCTCGTCTTCGCGGGAGGAGTCCGCCTCAGAGTCATCGGACGATGAGTCCGATAACACCTGACGTCAGGAACTCTTTCGGGTTCCCGTGGCCTTCTTCTTGGCCTTCTTATCCGGCACCACATGAGGTGCCGGAACTAGCAGCCCCGTCAATTGGGCGTCCGCTGGGTCTTCTGGTAAGGGAGCCGGACAGTTAACCTACCCGGACTTCTTTTGCCAGGCCTGTCAAAGGTAAGGGAGTTTAGATCCTACCTAGAGTCAAACTATGAAAAACGAGTGTCCTATAAAGGGTAAAATAGCTTACCTCGCCGGCTTGATGCTGCGAGCTGAATCCGCGATCTTCGGTAGCGGATGCGGGAGCCTCGGCGCCCTTGAACAGCACCTTCCAGGCATCTTCGTACGTAGTGTTGAAGAGCCTGCACAAGGTTTGGTGTTGTGCCGGATCAAACTCCCACAAGTTGAAGGCCCGTTGTTGGCACGAGAGGATCCGGCGGATGAGCATGACCTGGACTATGTTGACAAGCTTGATCTTCTTGTTCACAAGGTTTTGGACGCCGGTTTGGAGTCCGATCAGCTCTTCCAAATCACCCCATGTCAGGCCCTTCTCTTTCCAGGAGGTGAGCCGTGTGGGCATGCCAGATCGGAATTCGGGGGCCGCTACCCATTCAGGGTCACACGGCTCGGTGATGTAGAACCACCCCGATTTCCACCCTTTGATGGTTTCCACGAAGGAGCCCTCGAGCCATATGACGTTCGGCATTCCCACCATGGCGCCTCTGCACTCCGCCTGCTGGCCGCCCACTACCTTCGGCTTGACATTGAAGGTCTTCAGCCATAAGCCGAAGTGGGGCTTGATGCGGAGGAAGGCCTCGCACACAATGATAAACGCTGAGATGTTGAGGATGAAATTCGGGGCCAGATCGTGGAAATCCAGGCCGTAGTAGAACATGAGCCCCTAGACAAATGGGTGGAGTGGGAAGCCCAGTCCGCGGAGGAAATGGGGAAGGAACACCACCCTCTCATGGGGCCTGGGGGTGGGGACGAGCTGCCCCTCGTCTGGAATCCGGTGTGCAATGTCGTTGTGCAGGTATCCGGCTTTCCTCAACTTTTTGATGTGCCCCTCCGTGACGGAGGAGGCCATCCACTTGCCTCCCGCTCCAGACATGGCCGGGGAAGGTTGACGCGAGATGTGCGGACTTGGGCCTGGAGCTCGAGTGCACGGAAATGGATGAGCAAAGGAGGAAGAAGGCGTAGGTGAAAAGGTGGATCCTTATCCCCTTATATGGACAGACGAAGCTATGCGTCCCCCACCAGCCTGGTAAAACTCGCTTGTCTCCCAAGCGCCATAATCAATGGCGTGGTTGGGATACCCACGCCCGTATTGATGAGAATCCCGGAATAAGGGGACACGATCTCTGCTTTGACAAGACGTGCCAAAGAAACCGCCTCGCTAAACACGCTGAGGTGGGACAGTAAAAACGATTCCAATAAAGGCTTGGCCGTGGTGTGACGTCACGCTGCGGAATACGTCAGCAGATTGAATTTGTGTAAAGATTATTCTCTCTACGGTGGTATGTGGAACTTATTTTGCAGAGCCGGACACTATCCTTGTGTTCAAATGAAGTATTCGGAGGAGGAACCCGCCTTGCAATGCCGAAGACAATATGCGCGCCGGACTCGTCGTCATTGAAGCCTGGTTCATGGGCTACTGAGGGAGTCCTGGATTGGGGGGTGTCCGAATAGCCGAACTATCACCATTGGCCGGACTCCTGGACTATGAAGATACAAGATTGAAGACTTCGTCCTGTGTCCGGATGGGACTTTCCTTGGCATGGAAGGCAAGCTTGGCGATACGGATATGTAGATCTCCTACCATTGTAACCGACTCTGTGTAACCCTAACCCTCTCCGGTGTCTATATAAACCAGAGGGTTTTAGTCCGTAGGACGAACAACAATCATACCATAGGCTAGCTTCTAGGGTTTAGCCTCTTCGATCTCGTGGTAGATCTACTCTTGTACTGCCCATATCATCAATATTAATCAAGCAGGAGTAGGGTTTTACCTGCATCGAGAGGGCCCGAACCTGGGTAAAAACATCGTGTCCCTTGTCTCCTGTTACCATCCGCCTAGACGCACAGTTCGGGACCCCCTACCCGAGATCCGCTGGTTTTGACACCGACACCCGCCGCTTCACCCGAGTTCTGATAGATGGCGGCAGTAGCATCAACATCTTGTACCGCCAAACCATGGAGTGGTTGAACATCAATGCCAAGCAACTCCAGCCCAGCCGGACTGTCTTCCATGGCATAATTCTGGTCTTTCCTGCTCTCAAGTCGGCAAGATCAATCTCGATGTCCTATTCGGCGATAAGAACCACTTCCACCACGAGCTAATCTGGTTCGAGGTGGTCGACTTGGACAGCCCCTACCATGCGCTCTTGGGCCGCCCTGCATTGGCCAAATTCCTGATGGTCCCGCACTATGCCTACCTAAGGCCAAGATGCCGGGTCCCAAGGGCATCATCACTGTTGCTGGCGACTGCGAGAAATCGCTGGAGTGCGCCACCGCCAGTAGCCGGCTGGCTGAGTCCCTCTTCATCGCTCAAGAGAAGTGGCTTCTTGACCGAATGGTAGCCATGGCCAGCGAGTAGCTGGCCATGCCGACTGATCCCATGGAGACGGAAGATGGGGCCACCTTCCAGTTGGCCATAGAGACCAAGCAGATCATCTTGGATCCGACGCACCCGGAGAAGTTTACTGTCATAGGGTCAAACATTGGCAGCAAATATGAAGGCGAGCTCGTCGATTTCCTCCGTGAGAATTGAGACATCTTCGAATGGTCTCCCAAAGACATGCCAGGTGTTCCGAAGGATTTCACCGAGCACAAACTCCATGTGATGTCGGATGCTAAACCGGTCAAGCAACCCATCCGCCGCCTATCAGAAGAGAAGAGAAGGATCATTGGTGAAGAAATAGCTCGGCTTCTAGCAGCCGGCTTCATCATGGAAGTGTCCTACCTAGACTGGCTTGCCAACACAGTCCTCGTCTTGAATAAGAATAACAAGTGCCGCATGTGTATCGACTACACGAGCCTCAACAAAGCCTGCCCCAAGGATCCGTTCGCTCTGCCATGGATCGACCAAGTGATAGACTCCACGGCCGGCTGCGAGCTGCTATCCTTCTTGGACGCATACTCCGGCTACCACCAGATCAACCTAGATCCAGTCGACTGCTTGAAGACAACCTTCATCACACCATTCGGCGCCTTCTGCTACATCACCATGACGTTCGGCTGGAGGAATGCCGGCGCCACTTTCCAACGTTGCGTGCAAAATTGCCTCCTGAAACAACTCGTGTACAATGCCCACGTCTATATGGATGACATTGTGGCAAAGACAGAGAAGTGCGGCACCCTCATGGAGGATCTCAAGGAGACTTTTGAAAATCTGTGTCGTTTTCAAATCATACTCAACCCGGAGAAGTGAATCTTCGGAGTACCAGCCGACCAGCTCCTTGGCTTCCTTGTCTTTGACTGCGACATTGAATGTAACCCCGTGAAGCTCAAGGCCATCGAGCGAATGGAGAGACCCACCAAGCTGCATGACATCCAAAACTTCACCGGGTGCCTAGCATCCCTCACTCGCTTCATGAGCCGGCTGGGCGAGAAGGCGCTCCCCCTGATGAGGACATGACTACCTTGGATATGACCAAAAATATTGCATATATGCATATTTGTCAGGTGATTTCTAGTGCAAACTATTCAATAATCTATTTATGTTATCCAGAACAAAAATACTTCACACACTTTTGTGTTCTGTCTAATTGCAGGTGTATGGGACATTTGTACAATCCACATATGAAGATAAGGAAGAAAGAGATGTTTATTTGCTGTCCAAAAAGTTCTCTCACGTCACTTTTGGCCCAAGAGAAGATAGAGTCCAAGTCTCTCACGTTCTGGATTCAGATTCGGACTGCACAGACACACCTGACTCAAAACGCACACAAGTTTTTCATACGGACACCGAATTGGGTGATTCTTTTTTTTGTTGAAAACTAGATTTCGTGCACTTTCCAACCCAATTGGAATCACCTTCAAATTCGTCCGGAGCGTTGAGTTGTGGACGAAACAATCTGATGCTGCAGCAGAATCCGAGTCAAACTACAAGTCCAAAGGTGTTACATCACCTCCACTTGGGCCCATTGGCCTTGTACGACCTAGATTTAGTTTTAGGCTGCCTTGGGACGTCCTCCCACCTCCTTGGCCGCCACCCCTTGCTCCTATATAAGTAGATCCATCTAGTAGCTTTTCCTTGGGATTTGTTTAGTTAAAAGTTAGCCATTGCAACTTCGTGTACTTCGTTTGTGTCCAACGACCAGACCAAGACCGCTTCCGGATCCCCACCATTATCAATACTTCATATATATTCGCAATATTCAGATTGCTTTATCATATTCTTGCTCGTTCTTCAATTGCTTGCAGGAATAGACCTTCGTGGTCAGGTTGATCGTGCTCCAGCGTGGTCAATAACCTCTCGGAGTTGGTTTAGCGATTGCTAAGGCGCAACGTCGTGCACGTTTGTAGTCGGATCGTCAAAGTCGTCTCCACCAAGTCGATAGCTATCATCTCATCGAAAGATCGGGACACCCTCGCCTCTATCACCCCCTGTACCAGCTCATGAAGAAAACCACTTGCTTCAAGTGGAACGACCAGGTGGACGAAGCCTTCCTCTAGCTCAAGCGCATGATGTCCATGCCGCCTGTCCTGGCGGCTCCGGCTGCTAAGGAACCCATCCTCCTCTACATCACCGCCACTAACTGGGTCATCAGCACGGTGATCATGGTCGAGCGCCTAGAAGCTGGCAAGGTGCAACTGGTCCAGAGGCCAGTGTACTACCTGAGCGAGGCGCTATCCGCCTCCTAGCAGAACTACCCCCATTATCAGAAGATGTGCTACGGTGTGTACTTTTCCGCCAAGAAACTGAAGCAGTACTGAGCACTCCCTCACGATCGTCTGCACCGCTCCCCTTGCCGAGATAATGGGCAACCGAGATGCTTCGGGCCGGGTGGCGAAGTGGGCCATTGAGCTAGCTCCCCACACCATCCTCTACCACCCCCGCACCACCATCAAGTCCCAAGCACTGGACGACTTCCTCATCGACTAGGCCGACTCCTGGTACATGCCACCAGTGTTGGATTCCACGCATTGGTGGATGCACTTCGACGGCTCAAAGATACACACCGGCCTAGGAGCCGGCATCGTCCCGACCTCGCCCAAAGGGGACAAGTTGAAGTACACGCTGCAGATCCACTACGCCACCTCCAACAATGTAGCCGAGTATGAGGCGCTCACCTTTGGGCTCCGACTGGCTAAGGAGATCGGCATCCGCCACATCCTATGCTACGGCGATTCAGACTTGGTGGTCCAGCAGTCGTCCGGCGACTGGGACGCCTAGGAAGCCAACATGGCGAGTTACCGCTTTGTCATCCAGTAGATGAGCGGGAACTTTGACGGGTGCAAATTCCTTCATGTGCCACAAGCCGACAACAACGCAGCAGATGCCCTTGCTCGCATTGGTTCTAGCCGGCAAGTCATACCAGCCGGCGTCTCCCTTGAGTGCATGTGCAGGCCGTCTATCAAGCCCTCGCTGGAATTTGAGTCCATATTCGTGCCGACTGACCGCGCAGCAGTCGGATCCGGCTCGGGGACTTCAGCAGTCGGCCCGGGGACTTCAACAGGAGGCCCGGGGCTGCAGCACTAGCACCCGGCCCAGAAACCCAAGCAAGCGGCCTAAGGGATGCAACAGTCGGACCGAGACTTAATCGACGCCATTAGGAGCGGCCAACTCTAGCCCACCAACTCCCAGCCCGGCCACCATAGTACTAGTGGCTGTCTTCACGGTGGTAGAAGCACCGCCTTGGGCGCATCCCATCCGTAACTATCTGGTGAGCCGAGTGCTACTAGCCAATGAAGTATTGCCCCGGCAGATCCAACGACAGGCAGGAGCCTACACCATCATCAACGGCGAGCTTGCCAGGCGCAGCGTGACTAGCGTTTTCCAATCCTGCATAGATCCGGAAAAGGGCATGGAGATCCTTAGAGATATCCAGCAGGGCAATTGTGACCACCATGCCACCTCCAGAGCTCTCGTAGCGAAAGCCTTCTGCCATGGTTTCTTCTGGCCGACTGCTTTGGAAAACGCCAAAGAGTTGGTATGGAAGTGCAAGGGGTGCTAGAAATTTAGCACCAAGCAGCACCAGACGACCTCCATTCTTAAGACCATCCCCGTCACTTGGCTGTTTTCCGTGTGGGGCTTGGACATGGTGGGCCTATTCAAGACAGCACGCGGTGGCATGACCCACCTGCTGGTCATCATGGATAAGTTTACCAATTGGATTGAAGGCAAGCCAATCAAGAAGCTGAACGGTCCGACACCGTCACGTTCATCGCCGACATCACCGTCCGATACGACATCCCCCACAGCATCATTACCGACAACGACACCAACATCGCGAAAGGCGCCTTGGCCCATTTCTGTGCAAACTAGGGCATCCGACTGGATCTAGCGTCCATTACCCACCCGCGGTGAAACGGCTAGGTGGAACGAGCAAACGACCTCATCTTGTCCGGCATTAAGCCCCAACTGGTCGAGCCGCTGGAGTGCTCGGCCTGTTCCTAGATCGAGGAGATGTCGGCCGTCCTTTGGAGCCTTCAGACCATGCCCAATAGATCAACGATACGTCCATTTTGCATCATGCTTTTATGTCGATATTTATTGCATTATGGGCTGTTATTTCACGTTATGTCACAATACTTATGGCTATTCTCTCTTATTTTACAAGGTTTACATGAAGAGGGAGAATGCCGGCAGCTAGAATTCTGGGCTGGAAAAGGAGCAAATATTGAAGGACTATTCTGCGCAACTCCAAAAGTCCTGAAACTCCACGGAATACCTTAGAATAAATAAAGAAAAATCGTCGCAAAAGATGAAGGCCAGGGGGGCTCACACCCTGCTCACAAGGGTGGGGGGCGCGCCCCCCTGGGCGCGCCCCCTACCTGGTGGGCCCCCTGGTGGCTCTCCGACGTCCATCTTCTCCCATATGAAGTCTTTCAATGAGAAAAAAATAGAGGAGAACCTTTCGGGAAGAGACTCCGCCGCCACGAGGCCAAACCTTGGCGGAACCAATCTAGGGCTCCGGCAGAGCTGTTCTGCCGGGGACAATTCCTCCGGAAGGGGGAAATCATCACCATCGTCATCACCAACGCTCCTCTCATCGGGAGAGGGCAATCTCCATCAACATCTTCACCAGCACCATCTCATCTCCAAACCCTAGTTCATCTCTTGTATCCAATTCTTGTCTCCAAATCCGGGATTGGTGCTAGTAGGTTGCTAGTAGTGTTGATTACTCCTTGTAGTTGATGCTAGTTGGTTTATTTGGTGGAAGATCATATGTTCAGATCCTTTATGCACAATATTACCCCTCTGATTATGAACATGAATATGCTTTGTGAGTAGTTACGTTTGTTCCTGAGGACAAGGGAGAAGTCTTGCTATTAGTAGTCATGTGAATTTGGTATTCGTTCGATATTTTGATAAGATGTATGTTGTCTAACCTCTAGTGGAGTTATGTGATCGTCGACTAGATAACACTTCACCATTATTTGTGCCTAGAGGAAGGCATTGGGAAGAAATAAGTGGATGATGGGTTGCTAGAGTGACAGAAGCTTAAACCCTAGTTTATGCGTTGCTTCGTAAGGGGCTGATTTGGATCCATATGTTTCATGCTATGGTTAGGTTTACCTTAATACTTTTGTTGTAATTGCGGATGCTTGCAATAGAGGTTAATCATAAGTGTGATGCTTGTCCAACTAAGGGCAGTACCCAAGCACCGGTCCACACACATATCAAATTATCAAAGTACCGAATGCGAATCATATGAGCGTGATGAAAACTAGCTTGACGATATTCCCATGTGTCCTCGGGAGCGCTTTTCCTATTATAAGAGTTTTTCCAGGCTTGTCCTTTGCTACAAAAAGGATTGGGCCACCTTGCTGCACTTTATTTACTTTTGTTACTTGTTGCTCGTTACAATTTATCCTATCACAAAACTATCTATTACCACTTATTTCGGTACTTGCAGAGAATACCTTGCTGAGAACCGCTTATCATTTCCTTCTGCTCCTCATTGGGTTCGACACTCTTACTTATCGAAAGGACTACGATACATCCCCTATACTTGTGGGTCATCAAGACTCTTTTCTGGCGCCGTTGCCGGGGAGTGAAGCGCCTTTGGTAGGTGGAATTTGGTAAGGAAAAATTTATTTAGTGTGCTGAAATTTTCTGTCACTTCTTACCATGGAAAGTAATTGTTTGAGGGGCTTGTTCGGGGTATCTTCACCCCGTCCAGTTGAGCCAAGAGTTTCTCCTCAACCTACTGAACCTACTGAATCTATTGAAAATGAAACTTATTTTCAGATTCCTTTGGGTATGATGGAAAAACTGCTAGCTAACACTTTCGTAGGAGATGGAACAAAGCATCCTCACAAACATCTACGCTTTGTGGATGATATTTGTGGACTATTTAAGCTTGCAGGTATACCCGATGATGTTGTTAATAGGAAGGCTTTACCTTTATCTGTGGAGGGAGACACATTGACATGGTATAGGCTATGTGATGATACGAGATCATGGAACTATAAAAGATTGAAATTGGAATTTCATCAAAAGTATTACCCTATGCATCTTGTTCATCGTGATCGCAATTATATGTATAATTTTTGGCCTCGCGAAGGAGAAAGCATCGCTCAAGCTTGGGGGAGGCTTAAATCAATGTTATATTCATGCCCCAATCATGAGCTCTCAAAATTGACAATTCTCCTGAATTTTTATGCTCGGCTTTCTGATAATAATCGCACCATGCTCGATACTTCTTGTGCTGGCTCTTTTATGATGAAGTCTATTGAATTTGGATGGAATTTATTGGATAGAATTAAATGCAACACTGAAGATTGGGACCTCGACGAAGTTAAGGAGTCAGGTATTACACCTAAGTTTGATTGTGTTAAATCTTTTATGGATACCGATATTTTCCGTAAGTTTAGCACTAAATATGGACTTGACTCTGAGATAGTAGCTTCTTTATGTGAATCTTTTGCTACTTATGTTGATCTCCCCAAGGAGAAGTGGTTTAAATATCATCCTCCCATAGAAGTAAAAGTAGATGCACCTATTAAAGTTGAAGAAAAGATTGTCACTTATAATGATCCTATTGTTCCTACTTCTTATGTTGAGAAACCACCTTTCCCTATTAGAATGAAGGATCATGCTAAAGCTTCAACTGTTGTTCGTAAAAGCAATACTAGGACTTATACACCCCCTGAGCAAGTCAAAGTAGAACCCAATATTGCTATTGTTAAAGATCTCTTGTCTGATAATATTGATGGGCATGTTATTCAATTCACTGGTTAAACTGCTAGAATTGCTAAACCCTGTGATAGAGATAAACATAGACCTGTGGTAGGCGTACCTGTTATTTCTGTTAAAATAGGAGATCATTGTTATCATGGCTTATGTGATATGGGTGCTAGCGCTAGTGTTATACCCATTGATTTATACAAAGAAATTATTCATGATATTGCACCTGCTGAGTTAGAAGATATTGATGTTACAATTAAACTTGCCAATAGAGATACTATATCTCCAATTGGAATTGTTAGAGATGTTGAAGTCTTGCGTGGGAAAACCAAATATCCCGCTGATTTTCTTTTTCTTGGTTCTCCACAAGATAGCTTTTGTCCCATCATATTTGGTAGACCCTTCTTGCGTACTGTTAATGCTAAGATAGACTGCAAAAAGAATGTTGTTACTGTTGGCTTGGATGATATGGTCCATGAGTTTAATTTCTCTAAATTTAGTAAACAACATTGTGAGGAAGAATTGCCTAGTAAGGATGAAATTATTAGTCTTACTTCTATTGCTGTACCTCCTAGTGATCCTTTAGAACACTATTTGCTAGACCATGAAAATGATATGTTCATGAATGAAAGAAGGGAAATAGATGAAGTATTCTTTAAACATGAACCTATTCTGCAACACAATTTGCCTATTGAAATCCTAGGGGATCCCCCTCCACCCAAGGGTGATCCCGTATTTGAGCTTAAACAGTTGCCTGATAATCTTAAATATGCTTATCTTGATGAAAAGAAAATATATCCTGTTATTATTAGCGCTAACCTTTCAGAGCATGAAGAAGAAATATTATTGAACACTTTGAAGAAGCATCGTGCCGCTATTGGATATACTCTGGATGATCTTAAGGGCATCAGTCCCACTCTATGCCAACATAAAATAAATTTGGAAGCTGATGCTAAACCAGTTTGTCATCCTCATAGACGTTTGAATCCTAAAATGAAAGAAGTGGTAAGAAAAGAAATACTCAAGCTTCTGGAGGTAGGTATAATTTATCCCGTTGCTGATAGTCAGTGGGTAAGTCCTGTCCATTGTGTCCCTTAGAAGGGAGGTATTACTGTTGTCCATAATGATAAAGATGAATTGATTCCGCAAAGAATTATCACAGGTTATAGGATGGTAATTGATTTCCGCAAATTAAATAAGGCTACTAAGAAAGATCGTTACCCCTTACCTTTTATTGATCAAATGCTAGAAAGACTATGCAAACATACACATTATTGCTTTCTAGATGGTTACTCTGGTTTTTTTCAAATACCTGTGTCGGCTAAAGATCAATCAAAGACTACTTTTACATGCCCTTTTGGTACTTTTGCTTATAGACGTATGTCTTTTGGTTTATGTAATGCACCTCCTACCTTTCAAAGTTGCGTGATGGCTATATTCTCTGACTTTTGTGAGAAAATTTGTGAGGTTTTCATGGATGACTTTTCCATCTATGGTTCCTCTTTTGATGATTGCTTGAGCAATCTTGATCGAGTTTTCCAGAGATGTGAAGAAACTAATCTTATCTTGAATTGGGAAAAGTGACACTTTATGGTTAATGAAGGTATTGTCTTGGGGCACAATGTTTCTGAAAGAGGTATTGAAGTTGATAAAGCCAAGGTTGATGCTATTAAAAAGATGGCATGTCCTAAGGACATCAAAGGTATAAGAAGTTTCCTTGGTCACGCCGGATTTTATAGGAGGTTCATCAAGGACTTCTCAAAAATCTCTTGGCCTCTGACTAATTTATTACAAAAAGATGTACCATTTGTCTTTGATGATGATTGTGTAGAAGCATTTGAAATACTTAAGAAAGCATTAGTCTCTGCACCTGTTGTTCAGCCACCTGATTGGAATTTACCCTTTGAAATTATGTGTGATGCTAGTGATTTTGCTGTAGGTGTTGTTCTAGGGCAAAGAGTTGATAAGAAATTGAATGTCATCCATTATGCTAGTAAGACTCTAGACAATGCTCAAAGAAATTATGCTACTACCGAAAAGGAACTTTTAGCGGTTGTATTTGCTTGTGATAAATTCAGATCCTATATTGTTTATTCTAGAGTCACTATTCATACAGATCATGCTGCTATTAAATATCTTATGGAAAAGAAAGATGCAAAACCTAGACTCATTAGATGGGTTCTCTTGCTTCAAGAATTTGATTTACATATTGTTGATAGAAAAGGAGCGGAGAACCCCGTTGCAGACAACTTGTCTAGGCTAGAGAATGTTCTTGATGACCCACTACGTATCGATGCTAGCTTTCCTGATGAGCAATTAAATGTCATAGGTACTTCTCGTAGCACTCCATGGTATGCTGATTATGCTAATTATATTGTTGCTAAATTTATACCGCCTAGCTTCACATACCAACAAAAGAAAAAGTTTTTCTATGATTTGCGACATTACTTTTGGGATGACCCACATCTTTATAAAGAGGGAGTAGATGGTGTTATTAGACGTTGTGTACCTGAGCATGAATAGGAACAGATCCTACGCAAGTGTCACTCCAAAGCTTATGGAGGGCATCACGCTGGAGATAGAACTGCACAAAAGGTATTGCAATCCGGTTTTTATTGGCCTACTCTCTTCAAGGATGCCCGTAAGTTTGTTTTGTCTTGCGATGAATGTCAAAGAATTGGTAATATCAGTGGACGTAAAGAAATGCCTATGAATTATTCACTTGTTATTGAGCCATTTGATGTTTGGGGCTTTGATTATATGGGACCTTTTCCTGCCTCTAATGGATACACTCATATTTTAGTTGTTGTTGATTACGTTACTAAGTCGGTAGAAGATATTCCAACTAGTAGTGCTGGTCATAACACTTCTATTAAAATGCTTAAGGAAGTTATTTTTCCGAGGTTTGGAGTCCCTAGATACTTAATGACTGATGGTGGTTCACACTTTATTCATGGTGCTTTTTGTAAGATGCTTGCTAAATACGACGTTAATCACAGGATTGCATCTCCATATCATCCGCAGTCTAGTGGCCAGGTAGAATTGAGCAATAGAGAGCTCAAATTAATTTTGCAAAAGACTGTCAATAGGTCCAGGAAGAATTGGTCCAAAAAACTTGATGATGCATTATGGGACTATAGCACTGCATATAAAAATCCTATGGGTATGTCTCCATATAAAATGGTTTATGGAAAAGCATGTCATTTACCTCTCAAACTAGAACATAAGGCATATTGGGCTATTAAGGAGCTCAACTATGATTTCAAACTTGCCGGTGAGAAGAGGTTATTTGATATTAGCTCACTTGATGAATGGAGAACCCAAGCTTATGAAAATGTCAAGCTGTTTAAAGAAAAAGTTAAAAGGTGGCATGACAAAAGGATACAAAAGCGTGAGTTTAATGTAGGTGATTATGTATTGCTATACAACTCTCGTTTAAGATTTTTTGCAGGAAAACTTCTCTCCAAATGGGAAGGTCCTTACGTTATCGAGGAGGTCTATCGTTCCGGTGCCATAAAAATTAACAACTTCGCAGGAACAAATCCGAAGGTGGTGAACGGTCAAAGGATCAAACACTATATCTCAGGTAATCCTATAAATGTTGAAACTAATGTTATTGAAACCGTAACCCCGGATGAATATCTAAGGGACACTTTCCAGAACATTCCAGACTCCGAAAAGGAATAGGTATGTGGTACGGTAAGTAAACCGACTCCAAAACAATTTTTAAGGCAATATTTCTCCGTTTTGGAATATTTAGAAAAATAGAAAAATAAGTAGCAATCCGGGGAGGACACGAGGCCTCCACGAGGGTGGATGGCGCGCCCTACCCCCGGGCGCGCCCCCCTACCTCGTGAGCACCTCGTGTGCCCTCCAGACTCTGTTTCCTTGCACGATACGTATTTTGGTCGGTAAAAATTCATTATATATACTCCCGAAGGTTTTGACTCTCGTATCACGCAAATCTCCCCTGTTCTTGTTTCGAGCTGCTTTTCTGACAGGTCTAGATCATCATGACGACCCCAAGTGCTTCCAAGGACAAGTTCTTCGAGAAGGTTATCAACCTCTACCTCGCGGAGGTGCTGCGACACCCTCAAACCATTGAGATGCTTGATGGGTTGCTGCACATCCGCGATGTTGAGGGACCAAAGGGAACCGGAAGCGTGGAGTTGAGGCTCGAAGCAATGGAGCAACAAGTTTTCATGTGCGAGGGGATGGTGGAGCGTGGAATCAACGCTACCCACAAGATGCTCGCGGAGTTCACCAACAACTATGAGCCGGATGCAAATAAGACCGAGGAAGCCATATATAAGCTACATGAGAAGATCGAGCACCTACAAGCCCAAATTTATAATCTGCAAAACCAAAACTGCGAGTATGAATATAGATTCAAAAGGATGAGTTGGCTGCAGATTTTAGGATTCCGGAGACTCGATCATCCTTCTATGATGGTGAGCCTATGCCGTGGAAGATGGACGACAAGCTTGCATCATCATCAATGCCTCCACCGCCAACAAGGAAGGAGACATAATCACATGGGTATGGGCACTCCCCTTGGCAACTGCCAAGCTTGGGAATCGTATCACCATCACAACTCCTCCACCGTCTGGTGCGACATAGCTGCCGTCCTCGTACTCATGGTAGTCGTCCTCATTGCCTTCATCACCGGAGGCAATCTCCTCCACTGAGTCCTCCCCATCCGATGGGTCCAGACCGAACTAGGAAGGAGGAACCACGGCGCCGTTGTCTCCCAGCTCCGGGATGAAAACACTGACGTCGGCATAGTCGGCAAGGGCTGACGCTTGGATGACAATGTCCTCGCGCACCGCCGCCAGCTCCGGTAGGGCCTCTTGGTGGAAGGTCGCGAGCTGCCACAGGCGCATGCCAGGGTACCAGGTCTTGACGAACTCTAGCGCATTCGCAGCCCCGGCCCACGCCGCGGAGCTCTTCCAGGCTTCAACCCGGTTGGCCGCCACCTCCACCTAGTCAGCCGTCCAACTTGGAGTCCGCGGGATCGGACCGCCTGGCCACAAGCCCTCGAAGACCTGTGACCCGGCGCACTGAAGCCGGCGGAGCAGGAAGCGCGTTGGCTCGAGGCACATCCCGATGGTCGTGAGCTGTTCGCCCATGGTCCGAGGCTGGTCCTGCGCAATCTCCTTGCTCCTGCGCCGGCAGTACTCACGCCGGGCCAAAATGGCCATGCAGATGGCGATGGAGAGGCCCGGGAGGAACTCAGCCCATAAGAAGACAAGGGTGTTAGAAGACGGCCTCCAGCAGTAGCCGACAGTGAGCAGTCGGAACAGAAGAAAAGAGGCATACCGTCGAGAATGTCCTCCATCACGGAGTAGCCATGATAGAGGCAAAGGTGTCCCGTCTTTCGATGAGATGATGGATGATGAGGACATGACTACCTTGGATATGACCAAAAATATTGCATATATGCATATTTGTCAGGTGATTTCTAGTGCAAACTATTCAATAATCTATTTATGTTATCCAGAACAAAAATACTTCACACACTTTTGTGTTTTGTCTAATTGCAGGTGTATGGGACATTTGTACAATCCACATATGAAGATAAGGAAGAAAGAGATGTTTATTTTCTGTCCAAAAAGTTCTCTCACGTCACTTTTGGCCCAAGAGAAGATAGAGTCCAAGTCTCTCACGTTCTGGATTCAGATTCGGACTGCACAGACACACCTGACTCAAAACGCACACAAGTTTTTCATACGGACTCCGAATTGGTTGATTCTTTTTTTGATGGAAACTAGATTTCGTGCACTTTCCAACCCAATTGGAATCACCTTCAAATTCGTCCGGAGCGTTGAGTTGTGTACGAAACAATCTGATGCTGCAGCAGAATCCGAGTCAAACTACAAGTCCAAAGGTGTTACATCACCTCCACTTGGGCCCATTGGCCTTGTACGACCTAGATTTAGTTTTAGGCTGCCTTGGGACGTCCTCCCACCTCCTTGGCCGCCACCCCTTGCTCCTATATAAGTAGATCCATCTAGTAGCTTTTCCTTGGGATTTGTTTAGTTAAAAGTTAGCCATTGCAACTTCGTGTACTTCGTTTGTGTCCAACGACCAGACCAAGACCGCTTCTGGATCCCCACCATTATCAATACTTCATATTTATTTGCAATATTCAGATTGCTTTATCATATTCTTGCTCGTTCTTCGATTGCTTGCAGGAATAGACCTTCGTGGTCAGGCTGACCGTGCTTCCAGCATCGTCAGTAACCTCAGGAGATTGGTTTAGCGATTGCTAAGGCGCAACGTCGTGCACGTTTGTAGTCGGATCGTCAAAGTCGTCTCCACCAAATCGATAGTTATCATCTCATCGAAAGATCGGGACCCTCGCCTCTATCAAGTGGTATCAGTTTTCAGGTTGCTCGGTGAGAATTTCCAGTTTTTCCTTGATTAGATTTATTTTCTTACCTATTGTCCAAGAAAAAGCCACAAAACAAAAGTTAGATCTATTCATCCTTTGTCCTAGCCAGACTGAGCCTTTGCAATTTTCTTTTCATTGTTTGCATTATTGAATTATCGGTTGCATCGCCGTGTCGAGTTGCTGGTCTTAGTGTCTAGTTCCTTTAGAGTTTCGAGTTCTGTTCACATTAGTCACGCAGCCGCTGCATCATTATCCCATCCGCTGCCCACCATCCCATCCACCAATTTCTACCACGTGCTACGCACTGTTTATTGTCATAATCATAGTTGAGGTCACTCACATCTTCGCCTGATCGAATCTGCATCTTATCTAGTTTGTCTTGGAAAGAGGGAGAAAAAGAAGATAAAGAAAAAAAAAGAGAGAGAAAAGGAAATAAAAAAAGAAAAAGAGGGAGAAGAAAAAGAAAAAAAAAGCGTGAGAAAAAAAGGAGAGAAGAAAAAAAATTGGATCTATCTAGAATCATCTCGTACCTGAATTCGGATTGGAATCTGTTTTGTGCACTGTTCAGTAAAACAGCTTGGCTATTATTTCACATCATTATCTTTACTGCCGTTGTGATCTTCACTTATATCTTGCTGTCCAGAGCTACTTTGTATCCTTCATTGATGCTGGTTGTGCTACGACGTGACCTCACTAGTGTTCTAGGCTCGCGTCTCTAGTTCGGTCTAGCCTAGGACCAGCACAGTACCGTCGTTGAGCGTTTATTCAACATTGCATCTTTGAATTGATTATTGCTAATCTTTTGCTACCATATATAGCCAACCCAGCTCCACATATTTCTACACCGTGTATACGTACGCTCCCCTGGCAATCGCTTTACTCAATATTCGGAGTTACTTGACACCGCTGGTTGCCGATCACCGCCTGCTGCATGGTAAGAACTTGTAAGACATTGATATTTGCTTTACTGTGAGCGTTTTACCACCACATCCTAGTAGTTATAGGAACATTATTTTTGGGTTTTGTTTCTTGTTCTACTAATCATGACAGGATCCAGAGTCAATTCATGGGCTTTGTCGATCGCGGGAGACGTGCCACAACCTTTGCAAATACCACAACCGTCACGAGAGGTGCACAAACATCCAAATGCACATTATCAAGTTAATGTATCTATACCACCATTTAATGGCCGTTTTAAACCTGCTTTATATATTGAATGGGAGTTCGACATAAAAAATATATTTGCTTCCCATAATTTCAATGAACATAAAAAGGTTAAGGTTGCGGTTGGTTCTTTCACTGGTTATGCTTTGGTTTGGTGGAGTGAATATTGTCGGTTACACCCTGATTATATACCTACTACTTGGGATGATTTGAAACTTGCCATGCGACATACTTTCGTCCCTGCTTATTATACTCGTGACATGATTAAGAAGTTGCAACACTTAAAACAAGGTAGTGAAACTGTAACAAAATATTATGATGATTTACAAACTACCTTGTTGCATTCCTCTTTAGAAGAAAGTGAAGATGATTTTATGGATAGATTTTGGGGAGGATTAAACCGTGATATTCAAGCGATACTAATTCATGAAGAGTGTTATCCTATGGACCATTTGTTTCATCTTGCTTGCAAAGCTGAACAGGAAATAAAACGACGTGTTGGCCACGAGGAGAACAAGCGCACGGTGCACATTTCAAGAGTTGATATGATTGTTCCTTCAACTACTAGGCATACTATGACAACCACATCCGTTGTTGTCAGGACTACATCACCTCCACCATGTGACACATCGCCCTCGAGAGTGGCTACATCATCTGAGTTGATCATAAGAGGTAATGACAAATGTACTGATCTTCCATCTCTACATGAGAATGATGAATGCCTTGTCAATTTGAATGCACCATCTGATGAGCTACCCACTACTTTGATCACACCACCTATTTTAGAGGACTAAGTTCATAATTTGACTTTGCCATGTGATCAAACAACTGAAATACCAACAATTTTGAGTGCACCCATTGAATTAACTATTGATGCAAAAGAACCAATGTTTAATCATTTTGATATGACCTCTAATCTTGGTGATGATTCTGTGTTGAATGACTTATTGCATGTTTGCTTATTTAAGCATGTTGCAGCATGTAAATTTGATGCAAGTAAGGTTTATTCACCAATGTTGGGATGGTTTAATGATGAACATTGTCAATCTTTTGAAATGAATAAGAGCTTCACTTATATGTGCAAACTGAGTTGCAATATTTTCATGCCTTCTACTTCTTGTGCTAATTTTTTGGCTTTAGATTTTATGAACTATGCAAGTTACTCATCTATTCATGTGTCATATATGCAAAAATCAAGGGAAGTAAAAATGGATGACATATACATATACAACATGTACACCTTGTCTCTTTTGTTAGCCACATTTCAGATTAAGCAACGCCGAGGGCGGCTTTATTTTCAAGAAGGGGAGGATGATGAGGACATGACTACCTTGGATATGACCAAAAATATTGCATATATGCATATTTGTCAGGTGATTTCTAGTGCAAACTATTCAATAATCTATTTATGTTATCCAGAACAAAAATACTTCACACACTTTTGTGTTTTGTCTAATTGCAGGTGTATGGGACATTTGTACAATCCACATATGAAGATAAGGAAGAAAGAGATGTTTATTTTCTGTCCAAAAAGTTCTCTCACGTCACTTTTGGCCCAAGAGAAGATAGAGTCCAAGTCTCTCACGTTCTGGATTCAGATTCGGACTGCACAGACACACCTGACTCAAAACGCACACAAGTTTTTCATACGGACTCCGAATTGGTTGATTCTTTTTTTGATGGAAACTAGATTTCGTGCACTTTCCAACCCAATTGGAATCACCTTCAAATTCGTCCGGAGCGTTGAGTTGTGTACGAAACAATCTGATGCTGCAGCAGAATCCGAGTCAAACTACAAGTCCAAAGGTGTTACATCACCTCCACTTGGGCCCATTGGCCTTGTACGACCTAGATTTAGTTTTAGGCTGCCTTGGGACGTCCTCCCACCTCCTTGGCCGCCACCCCTTGCTCCTATATAAGTAGATCCATCTAGTAGCTTTTCCTTGGGATTTGTTTAGTTAAAAGTTAGCCATTGCAACTTCGTGTACTTCGTTTGTGTCCAACGACCAGACCAAGACCGCTTCTGGATCCCCACCATTATCAATACTTCATATTTATTTGCAATATTCAGATTGCTTTATCATATTCTTGCTCGTTCTTCGATTGCTTGCAGGAATAGACCTTCGTGGTCAGGCTGACCGTGCTTCCAGCATCGTCAGTAACCTCAGGAGATTGGTTTAGCGATTGCTAAGGCGCAACGTCGTGCACGTTTGTAGTCGGATCGTCAAAGTCGTCTCCACCAAATCGATAGTTATCATCTCATCGAAAGATCGGGACCCTCGCCTCTATCAATGGATATCGCTTTGGTGGAAGTCGACTTTGACGATCCGACTACGAACGTGCGAGGACGTCGCGCCTTAGCAATCGCTAAACCAACTCCGAGAGGTTATTGACCACGCCGGAGCACGATCAACCTGACCACGAGGGTCTGTTTCCTGCGAGCAAACGAAGAACAAGTAAGAAACTGAGATTGCAATCTGGATATTGCGAATATAAGATGAAAGCTTTATTGATCAAGGTGGGGTTCTGTGACGCCTTTCCACTAAGCATAGTAGACAACGTTCTATTGACTACTTCAGTTTGTCCATCAGTTTGGGGTGACAAGTAGTACTAAAAAGCAGTTTAGTCCCCAACTTAGCCCACAAACATCTCCAAAAGTGGCTAAGAAATTTAGTATCACGATCTGAAACAATAGTATTTGGCACACCATGCAAGCGAATAATTTCACGAAAGAACAAATCAGCAACATTAACAGCATCATCACTTTTATGACATGGTATAAAGTGTGCCATTTTCGAGAATCTATCCACGACAACAAATATGCCATCCCTCCCCTTCTTTGTTCGAGGTAAACCTAAAACAAAGTCCATAGATATATCCTCCCAAGGAACACTAGGTACAGGCAAAGGCATATATAAACCATGAGGATTGAGGCGTGACTTAGCTTTTTGACATGTAGTGCAGCGAGCAATAAAACGCTCAACATCCCGTCTCATCTTTGGCCAAAAGAAATGTGTAGCAAGTACGTCCTCCGTCTTCTTCACGCCAAAGTGTCCCATTAATCCTCCTCCATGCGCCTCCTGCAACAACAAAAGACGAACGGAGCTAGCTGGAATGCATAGCTTGTTAGCACGAAACACAAATCCATCGTTAACAACAAACTTGTTCCACATTCTTCCTTCTTTACAATTATGCATTACATCTTTAAAATCAGCATTATGCACATAGTGATCTTTGATGGTCTCCAAACCAAATATTTTGAAGTCAAGTTGTGAAAGCATAGTATAGCGACGAGACAAAGCATCAGCAATAACATTTTCTTTTCCCTTCTTGTGTTTAATGACATAAGGGAAAGTCTCAATGAATTCAACCCATTTAGCATGTCTACGATTCAGTTTAGCTTGACTTTTAATATGTTTCAATGATTCATGATCAGAATGTATAACAAATTCTTTGGGCCATAAATAATGTTGCCATGTTTCTAAAGTCCGAACAAGAGCATATAATTCTTTATCATAAGTAGAATAATTCAGACTAGGCCCACTCAATTTTTCAGAAAAGTATGCAACAGGTTTGCCATCTTGTAATAACACACCTCCTAATCCAATTCCACTAGCATCACATTCAAGCTCAAAAGTCTTATTAAAATCAGGAAGTTGGAGTAAAGGAGCATGTGTCAACTTATCTTTCAATACCGTGAAGGCTTCTTCCTGTGCGATACCCCAAAGAAAAGGCACATCTTTCTTTGTAAGCTCATTGAGAGGTGCAGCAATGGTGCTGAAATCTCTCACAAAACGCCTATAGAATCCAGCGAGGCCAAGAAAACTCCTCACTTGTGTGACCGTTTTGGGCTGCGGCCAACTCTCAATAGCTTCAATCTTGGCTTTATCAACTTCAATTCCCTGTGGAGTAACAACATAGCCAAGAAAAGATACTCGGTCGGTGCAAAAGGTGCACTTCCCAAGGTTACCAAACAAACGTGCATCACGTAGAGCAATAAAAACAGCACGTAAATGTTCCAAATGTTCTTCCAAAGATCTGCTATAAATCAATATGTCATCAAAGTAAACTACCACAAATCGTCCAATGAAAGCACGTAAAACTTCGTTCATTAATCTCATGAAAGTACTAGGTGCATTAGTTAACCCAAAAGGCATGACTAACCACTCATATAATCCAAACTTAGTTTTTGATAGAGGCGAGGGTCCCGATCTTTCGATGAGATGATGGATATCGCTTTGGTGGAAGTCGACTTTGACGATCCGACTACGAACGTGCGAGGACGTCGCGCCTTAGCAATCGCTAAACCAACTCCGAGAGGTTATTGACCACGCCGGAGCACGATCAACCTGACCACGAGGGTCTGTTTCCTGCGAGCAAACGAAGAACAAGCAAGAAACTAAGATTGCAATCTGGATATTGCGAATATAAGATGAAAGCTTTATTGATCAAGGTGGGGTTCTGTGACGCCTTTGTCTGGTCGTTGAACACAAACGAAGTACGCGAAGTTGCAGCTATGGCGAACTTTTAATCTAAACAAAACCCAAAGTCTAAACGATGCCCTAAGGGCTGTATATATGGAGGAAGAGGGGGGGGAATTTCGTGGCCCTTGGTGGAGGGATCCGAAATCAACCCTATCTCTTGTTTCCCCACACATACGGACTCTAAAAATAGCCTATACTTATGTATTTCGAAATTACATGGGCCTGGCCCAATAATAAGGTGACGCAGCACCTAAAATAGCCTCAGGACGAAATTTATGAAGTGGCATCTTGTATATTTCGTCCAAGGCTTCATGCACCCATTATGGTGGCTTCAAAGTCCTGAAATCATCACTTGTAACTCCGTTCTTGTTCCCCTTGCGCATGCCATCATCTCCATGCTTGTTCTTGCTCCAATGTTCATCCTTCTCCAAGCTAGGCCCTTCATTTGTAAGCAAAACAAATGTATCCAATTTAGGCAGCATCATATTCTCATGAACATTAGAATCATTACCAAGAAACGAAAGTACCTGGTAATTTAGTTGGCGTGCACGAGCTCTAGTAATTGGTCCAGTATGTATAGCAGCAGGGGCTGTGGGTGTAACAATTGTATTGATGTCCTCATCATCCTCCCCTTCTTGAAATGAAGTCGTCCTCGACGGAAGTTCATCTTCCTCACCCAAATAAGGCATCAAATCTGCAATGTTAAAAGTGGGACTAACCCCAAAATCTGCAGGCAGCTCAAGTTTATATGCATTATCATTTATTTTCTCTAACACCTTAAAGGGACCATCAGCACGTGGCATTAACTTTGATTTGCGCAAATCAGGAAATCTATCCTTACGCAAATGTAACCAAACAAGATCTCCAGGTGCAAACACAACATGTTTTCTACCCTTATCTCCAGCAAGTTTATATTTAGCATTCATGCGCTCAATGTTTTCCTTAGTTAACTCATGCATTTTTAAAATCAATTCAGCACGTTGTTTAGCATCAAAATTAACCTTCTCCGAAGATGGAAGAGGCAACAAATCAATAGGTGCACGAGGTAGGAAACCATACACAACTTCAAAAGGGCACATCTTAGTAGTAGAATGCAATGAACGAAAGCAAATTCAATATGAGGCAAGCATTCCTCCCACATTTTCTTATTATTCTTCAAAACAGCCCTAAGCATAGTAGACAACGTTCTATTGACTACTTCAGTTTGTCCATCAGTTTGGGGGTGACAAGTAGTACTAAAAAGTAGTTTAGTCCCCAACTTAGCCCATAAAAATCTCCAAAAGTGGCTAAGAAATTTAGTATCACGATCTGAAACAATAGTATTTGGCACACCATGCAAGCGAATAATTTCACGAAAGAACAAATCAGCAACATTAACAGCATCATCACTTTTATGACATGGTATAAAGTGTGCCATTTTCGAGAATCTATCCACGACAACAAATATGCTATCCCTCCCCTTCTTTGTTCGAGGTAAACCTAAAACAAAGTCCATAGATATATCCTCCCAAGGAACACTAGGTACAGGCAAAGGCATATATAAACCATGAGGATTGAGTCGTGACTTAGCTTTTTGACATGTAGTGCAGCGAGCAATAAAACGCTCAACATCCCGTCTCATCTTTGGCCAAAAGAAATGTGTAGCAAGTACGTCCTCCGTCTTCTTCACGCCAAAGTGTCCCATTAATCCTCCTCCATGTGCCTCCTGCAACAACAAAAGACGAACGGAGCTAGCTGGAATGCATAGCTTGTTAGCACGAAACACAAATCCATCGTTAACAACAAACTTGTTCCACATTCTTCCTTCTTTACAATTATGCATTACATCTTTAAAATCAGCATCATGCACATATTGATCTTTGATGGTCTCCAAACCAAATATTTTGAAGTCAAGTTGTGAAAGCATAGTATAGCGACGAGACAAAGCATCAGCAATAACATTTTCTTTTCCCTTCTTGTGTTTAATGACATAAGGTAAAGTCTCAATGAATTCAACCCATTTAGCATGTCTACGATTCAGTTTAGCTTGACTTTTAATATGTTTCAATGATTCATGATCAGAATGTATAACAAATTCTTTGGGCCATAAATAATGTTGCCATGTTTCTAAAGTCCGAACAAGAGCATATAATTCTTTATCATAAGTAGAATAATTCAGACTAGGCCCACTCAATTTTTCAGAAAAGTATGCAACAGGTTTGCCATCTTGTAATAACACACCCCCTAATCCAATTCCACTAGCATCACATTCAAGCTCAAAAGTCTTATTAAAATCAGGAAGTTGGAGTAAAGGAGCATGTGTCAACTTATCTTTCAATACCGTGAAGGCTTCTTCCTGTGCGGTACCCCAAAGAAAAGGCACATCTTTCTTTGTAAGCTCATTGAGAGGTGCAGCAATGGTGCTGAAATCTCTCACAAAACGCCTATAGAATCCAGCGAGGCCAAGAAACCTCCTCACTTGTGTGACCGTTTTGGGCTGCGGCCAACTCTCAATGGCTTCAATCTTGGCTTTATCAACTTCAATTCCCTGTGGAGTAACAACATAGCCAAGAAAAGATACTCGGTCGGTGCAAAAGGTGCACTTCCCAAGGTTACCAAACAAACGTGCATCACGTAGAGCAATAAAAACAGCACGTAAATGTTCCAAATGTTCCTCCAAAGATCTGCTATAAATCAATATGTCATCAAAGTAAACTACCACAAATCGTCCAATGAAAGCACGTAAAACTTCGTTCATTAATCTCATGAAAGTACTAGTTGCATTAGTTAACCCAAAAGGCATGACTAACCACTCATATAATCCAAACTTAGTTTTAAATGCTGTTTTCCATTCATCTCCCAATTTCATACGAATTTGATGGTAGCCACTACGCAAATCAACTTTGGAGAATATTGTAGAGCCACTCAATTCATCAAGCATATCATCTAGCCTAGGAATAGGATGACGATAACGAATAGTAATATTATTAATGCCTCTACAATCAACACACATACGTGATGTACCATCCTTTTTCGGCACTAGAATAATAGGAACAGCACAAGGACTAAGGGATTCGCGTATATAACCTTTGTCGAGAAGCTCTTGTACTTGACGCATAATCTCCTTCGTCTCCTCTGGATTGGTACGGTATGGTGCACGGTTTGGCAGTGAAGCACCGAGAATTAAGTCAATCTGATGCTCAATCCCTCGAATAGGCGGTAATCGCGGTGGCACGTCTTGTGGAAAAACGTCAGCGAACTCCTGCAAAATGTTAGTGACAGCAGGAGGCAAAGAGGAAGGCACGTCCTCGAATGAAAATAATGCCTCTTGGCACACAAAAGCATAGCAAACAGATTTGCTGAAATCTAGCTCATCAATATCAGATTTGGTGGCAAATAAACATGCACTTTTCAATTTAATTTCAGAAGCAACACTAGATGGTTTATTATTAGGCTTCATTTGTTGCTCAAATTCTTTTGCCACAATCTGATTTTCACTCTTATTCTTCTCCTGTTGTGCTTTATTAGCTCTATTAATATCATCTTTCAAAATGGAATCAGGAGTCATAGGAAGCAAAGTAATATTTTTATCCTTATGAACAAGAGTATAGTGATTGTTTCTACCATGGTGTACAGAATTTTTATCAAATTGCCATGGTCTACCAAGTAATAAGGAACATGCTTGCATAGGTACCACATCACAATCAACAAAATCAGCATATGTAGAGATACTAAAATGCACACGAACAGTACGTGTTACCTTAACCTTGCCGCTGTTGTTGAACCATTGGATGTAGTAAGGATGTGGATGTGGTCTTGTGGTGAGAGAAAGCTTCTCCACCATCTCCATGCTAGCCAAGTTGTTGCAGCTCCCTCCGTCTATTATGACGCGCACAGAACGTTCCTTCACAACTCCCTTGGTATGGAACAAATTGTGCCTCTGATTTTGCTCAGCTTGTGTGACCTGCACACTCAAAACACGTTGAGCAACTAAACATTCATACCTGTCAGCGTCTTCAGGAGCCATGTATTGCGTCTCATGATCAGAATCATCTCCACCATGTTCTTCACGTGTAATAAGAGCCAAAGTCTCCTCATCATAGTCACTAGCGGACTCATAGCCACCATCCGCGGTAGCAATCATCACACGCGGAGATTTGCATTCTCTCGCATAATGACCTCCTCCCTTACAACGACGACAAATAATATCACTTGTGTGCCCTGTTGATGCCATGGAAGAAGAAGAACGCTGTGCAGGCCCCGCAGGTGCGCTCTTGGCAGATAATGGTGGTTGTGCCTGTTTTCTTGTATCACGGCTGGAGGTGGCACCGGATGGAGGTGCTGGTGCAGTTGAAGTAGAAGATGCACGTGGTGTCCATGATGAAGGTCGGCCTGCAGAAAAGTTAGTTCGCCCCAATGCTTGTCGATCCTGCACTTCACGTTCAGCTTTACAAGCAAGATGGAATAAACGAGTGATATTAGTATACTCCTTATAGTCTAGAATGGTCTGAATCTCTCTATTTAATCCACCCAGAAAACGTGCAAGCATAGCTTCATTCTTCTCAACAATACCACATCTAATCATGCCAGTTTGTAATTCCTGATAATATTCTTCTACAGAATTTTTTCCTTGTCTTAAACGCTGCAATTTTTGAAGCAATTCACGTTGATAATATGGTGGAACCCAACGCGTACGCATATCAGTTTTCAAAGCAGCCCAAGTAGTTGGAATAGGATATAATCTACAATGTTCAGACCACCATACACATGCAAAACTAGTGAAAGCACAAACGGCAGCAGCAACTCGTCTCTCCTCAGGATATTGTAAACATGTAAATCGTTGTTCAGTTTCTGACTCCCAAGTAAGATATATATCAGGAACATATCTACCCTCAAATGGTGGAATATTCAATTTCAGTTTAGGAATATGGACATCATCTCGTACCTGAGGTGGTGGTGCAGGCCTACCATTACGAATATATACCTGAGGTCGACCTGCTGGTGGTGGTACAGGTGGCTGCATGTAGTGTTGATTTTGATCAACCTCATCCTCATAGTCTCCCACATAATCATCCTCCTCCGCATCAGCAGCAGGAGCCACAGAAGTATCAACAGCAGCACCAACAGTTTGGCCAAACGCAAGAGGAACACGGCTTGCTCGGCGGAGGTCTGCTTCGCGACGTGGAGGTAGTCGTTGTTGTTGTTGTTGTTGGAGAGGTGCGTTAGCTGCAGCGGGTGGTGGTGGTGGAAGACGCGCGAGCAATTCATTAAACTTGTTATCGAGCTTTGTTTCAAACGTCTTCTCAAAGCCAGTGATCTTCTCCATGGCCTCTTCAAAATTGTTCAGCACATCTTGCACCTGTTCAGTCATCATTTGCTGAAACTTATCATGAAGCTCCTTGTTCGATAAATTCTCCCAGTCAATCTCGTCGGCTTGTGATCCTGGCATGGTTAGCAGCAAAAGAAACACACAAGAATATGATCCTACAGACTACAAACAAGTGGTGGTGGTGGGTGTCACAAATCCGTCAAGCAAATCTCAAATTCTTACCAGTTCTTACCCAGCAGCAGGCGGTGATCGGCAACCGTTGGAGTCAAAAACTCTCAAAGCTTGGATAGAGCGATTACCAGGGAGAGTCAAACGCACGACGTAGATGTATGTGGAGCTGGGAAGGCTTATAATATGGTAGCAAAAAGGGTCAGCAATAATCAATTCAGAGATGCAAAGTTGAATAAACGCTCAACGACGGTACTGTGCTGGTCCTAGGCTAGACTGTGCTAGAGACGCGAGCCTAGAACACTAACAAAATCACGGCGCGGCACGTAAACAAGGGAAAAGCACACTCTGAATATTTTTTTTCGCTCTTTTTTTTTGCGCTCTTTTTTTTTGCGCTGCTTTTTTTTTTGCGAAAAATCACTATAATGGCGAGTGTCTCAAAACTCTTCCTAGCTCAAACTGACAGGATGGGCACGAAATTTTTTCGACCAATTTTTTTTTTTCGACTGCCCGGACCCAAAAACTGGAAACGGGTCAAAAAAAACTTCCTATAATGGCACCTGTCTCAAAACACTCAGAAACACCTAAAAATAGGATAGCCAGAAATTTTTTCGAAAAATGCGTTTTCGAAAAATTTTGGGCCTAAACGGAGCGTGGCTACCCGACTCTTTTTTTTTCCGAAACCTACTCCGGCAAGGAAACACGAATCGGAATCTAGATGGATCTCGAAAACAAACCTAATATGACAAGAACTCGAATTGGTGGTGGATATATGGTGGTAGATGGCAGCGGTGGTGGTATATGACAGCTGTGGTGGTATATGGATACGGATTCGAAGCGGTGGTGGTAGATGGCAGGGGTGATGATGATGGTGCGGCGGCGGCGTGACAACTTATGACCAGAACTCGAAACTCTAAAAGACTAGACTCTAAGACCAGCAACTAGACACGACGATGCAACCGCAAATTCAACAAAGCAAAACCCTAAAAAGATTATGCAAAGGCTCAGATTGGTTCGGATATGATGAACTAACCCTAATTTTTTTTGTGGCTTTTTCGTGGACTGTAGGTATGAAGAACAGACTCGTTCTAAACTATGAAAAACTGTAAAATCTCACCGAGCAACCTGGAAATCTGATACCACTTGATAGAGGCAAAGGTGTCCCGTCTTTCGATGAGATGATGGATATCGCTTTGGTGGAAGTCGACTTTGACGATCCGACTACGAACGTGCGAGGATGTCGCGCCTTAGCAATCGCTAAACCAACTCCGAGAGGTTATTGACCACGCCGGAGCACGATCAACCTGACCACGAGGGTCTGTTTCCTGCGAGCAAACGAAGAACAAGCAAGAAACTGAGATTGCAATCTGGATATTGCGAATATAAGATGAAAGCTTTATTGATCAAGGTGGTGTTCTGTGACGCCTTTGTCTGGTCGTTGAACACAAACGAAGTACGCGAAGTTGCAGCTATGGCGAACTTTTAATCTAAACAAAACCCAAAGTCTAAACGATGCCCTAAGGGCTGTATATATGGAGGAAGAGGGGGGAATTTCGTGGCCCTTGGTGGAGGGGTCCGAAATCAACCCTATCTCTTGTTTCCCCACACATACGGACACTAAAAATAGCCTATACTTATGTATTTCGAAATTACATGGGCCTGGCCCAATAATAAGGTGACACAGCACCTAAAATAGCCTCGGGACGAAATTTAGGAAGTGGCATCTTGTATATTTCGTCCAAGGCTTCATGCACCCATTATGGTGGCTTCAAAGTCCTGAAATCATCACTTGTAACTCCGTTCTTGTTCCCCTTGCGCATGCCATCATCTCCATGCTTGTTCTTGCTCCAATGTTCATCCTTCTCCAAGCTAGGCCCTTCATTTGTAAGCAAAACAAATGTATCCAATTTAGGCAGCATCATATTCTCATGAACATTAGAATCATTACCAAGAAACGAAAGTACCTGGTAATTTAGTTGGCATGCACGAGCTCTAGTAATTGGTCCAGTATGTATAGCAGCAGGGGCTGTGGGTGTAACAATTGTATTGATGTCCTCATCAAGCCACCATCGAGGAGCTTCTCCTTCTGAGCCCAGTCTGTGCGCTGGGTCTCGAATTCTGCCCTGAGGTACTCCTCGTCCGTCTTCAGCTGCAGGACCTGCTGCATGTGCTGCTTGGCTTGGTCCGCCAACTCCTACTCCGGCCGGTCACGCGTGGAGCCCGCCTGGTCGCGCTCCGGACCCACAACCTGGAGCTAGCCTTCGAGATCAGCCATGCACTGAACCAGCTAAGCGGCAGCCGCTGCAAAAAGAAGACCAAGGGCGTTATCATCTACTTCTACAAAAATAATAAACAAGCCTTCCACAGAAGATTCGGCCCGACTGCTCAGCAATCGTCCCGAGTCTCGGGGGCTACACCCAGTGGGTGCGCTGGCGCGCCCCCTCTGGAAGTCGGCTACTTACTTCGGCTCTAAGCCAGCTCAGTAGTCTCGGTGGCTAGCGTCCGGTTCTGCGTGTTGTACGCGGTCTTCCGCATGTTGTGGTAGCCCTGCAATAACAACAAATATTTTAGCAAAATAAAAAGAACACCTTGGAGTTCCAACCCGCCTGCTCAGCAGCTGGCTCGGAACTCGGGGGCTACACCCAGTGGGTGCGCTGGCACGCCCCCACGGAAGTTTACAAGACAAAAAATACAACAAAGGCGAGGTGTGTGTACCCGGACGACTGCCCGTGTCGCCAGCATCTCCTCCCTCGCCCTCAGAAGGGTGGCGTTCTAGGCGAGGAACCTGTCCTCCATGTCCCGCACCGCCAGGTTCAGGGCGACGAGGCCGACCCCTACCACCCAAACCACAAGAGCGGCGCTCGTGGCCTCAGTGCTGGCCCTCTGCAAGCTCGAAGCCGTGGGCTCCACCCGCCGCCTTGGCTGCGAGGTCACCTGCTTCACGCGCTGACTCGCAGGAGTGTGCACCACGAAGGCCCGGCCCGCCGCCTGCTAGCGCCGGCTAGTGGTGCTTCCGGCTGGCTGGGCTCACCGCCTCCTCGCCGCCTGCATCCGGCATGCGCTGGGTATCCTCCTCTGGGACGACCGTGTGGGGAACCTCCGGCTCCGGCACCGACTGGTCGGCCCCGGCTGCCCCAGACGACGTTCGATTCTCCGCCATCTCCACCTCCGGTTGTTCGGGGGTGATAATCTCCGGGACCTTGCCACCAGCCGGATCCGCCGTTACCCCGGTGTCGGCCCCCACCCGCGCCTTGGTCCCGGCTTCCGCCTGCGCCTTCGACGCCGCCTCCGCCTCCGCCTGCGCCGCCTCCTCGGCCTGGGCATCGGCCCGCGCCTTCTCCGCGGTCTCCTGCTCCTTGCGCACCTCTCGGCCGTTCCTCTCCAGCGCCTCCTGAAGGGCAGTAGCCGGATCCGGACACCGAGCATCCACGGAGCCGTCCGCTACATGATAGAGGCGAGGGTGTCCCGATCTTTCGATGAGATGATAACTATCGATTTGGTGGAGACGACTTTGACGATCCGACTACAAACGTGCACGACGTTGCGCCTTAGCAATCGCTAAACCAATCTCCTGAGGTTACTGACGATGCCGGAAGCACGGTCAGCCTGACCACGAAGGTCTATTCCTGCAAGCAATCGAAGAACGAGCAAGAATATGATAAAGCAATCTGAATATTGCAAATATATATGAGGTATTGATAATGGTGGGGATCCGTAAGCGGTCTTGGTCTGGTCGTTGGACACAAACGAAGTACACGAAGTTGCGTTGGCTAACTTTTAACTAAACAAATCCCAAGGAAAAGCTACTAGATGGATCTACTTATATAGGAGCAAGGGGTGGTGGCCAAGGAGGTGGGAGGACGTCCCAAGGCAGCCTAAAACTAAATCTAGGTCGTACAAGGCCAATGGGCCCAAGTGGAGGTGATGTAACACCTTTGGACTTGTAGTTTGACTCGGATTCTGCTGCAGCATCAGATTGTTTCGTCCACAACTCAACGCTCCGGACGAATTTGAAGGTGATTCCAATTGGGTTGGAAAGTGCACGAAATCTAGTTTCCAACAAGAAAAGAATCACCCAATTCGGAGTCCGTATGAAAAACTTGTGTGCGTTTTGAGTCAGGTGTGTCTGTGCAGTCCGAATCTGAATCCAGAACGTGAGAGACTTGGACTCTATCTTCTCTTGGGCCAAAAGTGACGTGAGAGAACTTTTTGGACAGCAAATAAACATCTCTTTCTTCCTTATCTTCATATGTGGATTGTACAAATGTCCCATACACCTGCAATTAGACAAAACACAAAAGTGTGTGAAGTATTTTTGTTCTGGATAACATAAATAGATTATTGAATAGTTTGCACTAGAAATCACCTGACAAATATGCATATATGCAATATTATTGGTCATATCCAAGGTAGTCATGTCCTCATCATCCTCCCCTTCTTGAAAATAAAGCCGTCCTCGGCGTTGCTTAATCTGAAATATGGCTAACAAAAGAGACAAGGTGTACATGTTGTATATGTATATGTCATCCATTTTTTACTTCCCTTGATTTTTGCATATATGACACATGAATAGATGAGTAACTTGCATAGTTCATAAAATCTAAAGCCAAAAAATTAGCACAAGAAGTAGAAGGCATGAAAATATTGCAACTCAGTTTGCACATATAAGTGAAGCTCTTATTCATTTCAAAAGATTGACAATGTTCATCATTAAACCATCCCAACATTGGTGAATAAACCTTACTTGCATCAAATTTACATGCTACAACATGCTTAAATAAGCAAACATGCAATAAGTCATTCAACACAGAATCATCACCAAGATTAGAGGTCATATCAAAATGATTAAACATTGGTTCTTTTGCATCAATAGTTAATTCAATTGGTGCACTCAAAATTGTTGGTATTTCAGTTGTTTGATCACATGGCAAAGTCAAATTATCAACGTAGTCCTCTAAAATAGGTGGTGTGATCAAAGTAGTGGGTAGCTCATCAGATGGTGCATTCAAATTGACAAGGCATTCATCATTCTCATGTAGAGATGGAAGATCAGTACCTTTGTCATTACCTCTTATGATCAACTCAGATGATGTAGCCACTCTCGGGGGCGATGTGTCACATGGTGGAGGTGATGTAGTCCTGACAACAACGGATTTGGTTGTCATAGTATGCCTAGTAGTTGAAGGAACAATCATATCAACTCTTGGAATGTGCATCGTGCGCTTGTTCTCCTCGTGGCCAACACATCGTTTTATTTCCTGTTCAGCTTTGCAAGCAAGATGAAACAAATGGTCCATAGGATAACACTCTTCATGAATTAGTATCTCTTGAATATCACGGTTTAATCCTCCCCAAAATCTATCCATAAAATCATCTTCACTTTCTTCTAAAGAGGAATGCAACAAGGTAGTTTGTAAATCATCATAATATTTTGTTACAGTTTCACTACCTTGTTTTAAGTGTTGCAACTTCTTAATCATGTCACGAGTATAATAAGCAGGGACGAAAGTATGTCGCATGGCAAGTTTCAAATCATCCCAAGTAGTAGGTATATAATCAGGGTGTAACCGACAATATTCACTCCACCAAACCAAAGCATAACCAGTGAAAGAACCAACCGCAACCTTAACCTTTTTATGTTCATTGAAATTATGGGAAGCAAATATGTTTTTTATGTCGAACTCCCATTCAATATATAAAGCAGGTTTAAAACGGCCATTAAATGGTGGTATAGATACATTAACCTGATCATGTGCATTTGGATGTTTGTGCACCTCTCGTGACGGTTGTGGTATTTGCAAAGGTGGTGGCACGTCTCCCGCGATCGACAAAGCCCATGAATTGACTCTGGATCCTGTCATGATTAGTAGAACAAGAAACAAAACCCAAAAATAATGTTCCTATAACTACTAGGATGTGGTGGTAAAACGCTCACAGTAAAGCAAATATCAATGTCTTACAAGTTCTTACCATGCAGCAGGCGGTGATCGGCAACCAGCGGTGTCAAGTAACTCCGAATATTGAGTAAAGCGATTGCCAGGGGAGCGTACGTATACACGGTGTAGAAATATGTGGAGCTGGGTTGGCTATATATGGTAGCAAAAGATTAGCAATAATCAATTCTGATGAGGACATCAATACAATTGTTACACCCACAGCCCCTGCTGCTATACATACTGGACCAATTACTAGAGCTCGTGCACGCCAACTAAATTACCAGGTACTTTCGTTTCTTGGTAATGATTCTAATGTTCATGAGAATATGATGCTGCCTAAATTGGATACATTTGTTTTGCTTACAAATGAAGGGCCTACCTTGGAGAAGGATGAACATTGGAGCAAGAACAAGCATGGAGATGATGGCATGCGCAAGGGGAACAAGAACGGAGTTACAAGTGATGATTCCAGGACTTTGAAGCCACCATAATGGGTGCATGAAGCCTTGGACGAAATATACAAGATGCCACTTCATAAATTTCGTCCCGAGGCTATTTTAGGTGCTGCGTCACCTTATTATTGGGCCAGGCCCATGTAATTTCGAAATACATAAGTATAGGCTATTTTTAGAGTCCGTATGTGTGGGGAAACAAGAGATAGGGTTGATTTCGGACCCCTCCACCGAGGGCCACGAAATTCCCCCCTCTTCCTCCATATATACAGCCCTTAGGGCATCGTTTAGACTTTGGGTTTTGTTTAGATTAAAAGTTCGCCATAGCTGCAACTTCGCGTACTTCGTTTGTGTTCAACGACCAGACAAAGGCGTCACAGAACCCCACCTTGATCAATAAAGCTTTCATCTTATATTCGCAATATCCAGATTGCAATCTTAGTTTCTTGCTTGTTCTTCGTTTGCTCGCAGGAAACAGACCCTCGTGGTCAGGTTGATCGTGCTCCGGCGTGGTCAATAACCTCTCGGAGTTGGTTTAGCGATTGCTAAGGCGCGACGTCCTCGCACGTTCGTAGTCGGATCGTCAAAGTCGACTTCCACCAAAGCGATATCCATCATCTCATCGAAAGATCGGGACCCTCGCCTCTATCAGTAGTTTGTAAATCATCATAATATTTTGTTACAGTTTCACTACCTTGTTTTAAGTGTTGCAACTTCTTAATCATGTCACGAGTATAATAAGCAGGGACGAAAGTATGTCGCATGGCAAGTTTCAAATCATCCCAAGTAGTAGGTATATAATCAGGGTGTAACCGACAATATTCACTCCACCAAACCAAAGCATAACCAGTGAAAGAACCAACCGCAACCTTAACCTTTTTATGTTCATTGAAATTATGGGAAGCAAATATATTTTTTATGTCGAACTCCCATTCAATATATAAAGCAGGTTTAAAACGGCCATTAAATGGTGGTATAGATACATTAACCTGATCATGTGCATTTGGATGTTTGTGCACCTCTCGTGACGGTTGTGGTATTTGCAAAGGTGGTGGCACGTCTCCCGCGATCGACAAAGCCCATGAATTGACTCTGGATCCTGTCATGATTAGTAGAACAAGAAACAAAACCCAAAAATAATGTTCCTATAACTACTAGGATGTGGTGGTAAAACGCTCACAGTAAAGCAAATATCAATGTCTTACAAGTTCTTACCATGCAGCAGGCGGTGATCGGCAACCAGCGGTGTCAAGTAACTCCGAATATTGAGTAAAGCGATTGCCAGGAAGCGTACGTATACACGGTGTAGAAATATGTGGAGCTGGATTGGCTATATATGGTAGCAAAAGATTAGCAATAATCAATTCAAAGATGCAATGTTGAATAAACGCTCAACGACGGTACTGTGCTGGTCCTAGGCTAGACCGTACTAGAGACGCGAGCCTAGAACACTAATGAGGTCACGGCGTAGCACAACTAGCATCAATGAAGGATACTAAGTAGCTCTTGACAGCAAGATATAAGTGAATATCACAAAGGCAGTGAAGATAATGATGAAAAACAACTGCCAAGCAGGATATACAACAACTCTCTCTCCAACTTTCCTCTTGAAAAGTTTAAGACAATTTTCTGATAATTTCTTTCAAAGAATGCTATTAACTCAAGCTTTCCAATGCAAAAAGAATCACTCAATTCCGAGTTGATATGAGGAGTCAAAGAATTCTAAAACTGGCCTGAAAAATTGGAACAAGCTGTGTTCATGAACTTCGGAGGGCAAAAAGACCTATTTAGAAGCCGATTTTGAGGTGTCAAATATTGAACTAGCTTCTGCAACTATTTAGATGCGGCTCGTCGCTAGCTTCAATTTGAGTACTCACAGAGCCAAAATGGACTTCGTATGAGGAAGATACACCTGTTTTACTGAACAGTGCGCAAAACAGATTCCAATCCGAATTCAGGTACGAGATTGATTCTAGATAGATCCAATTTTTTTTCTTCTCTCTTTTTTTTTTCTCACGCTTTTTTTTCTTTTTCTTCTCTCTCTTTTTCTTTTTTTCCTTTTTTCTCTATCTTTTTTTTCAAGACAAACTAGATAAGATGCAGATTGGATCAGGCGAAGATGTGAATGACCTCAACTATGATTATGACAATGAACAGTGCGTAGCACGTGGTGGAAATTAATAGATGGGATGGTGGACAGCGGAAGGGATAATGATGCAGCGGCGGCGTGACTAATGTGAACAGAACTCGAAACTATAAAGGAACTAGACGCTAAGACCAGCAACTTACACGACGATGCAACCGATAATTCAACTATGCAAGCAATGAATAGAAAATTGCAAAGGCTCAGACTGGCTTGGATAAAGGATGAACAGATCTAACTTTTTTTTTGTGTGGCTTTTTCTTGGACAATAGGTAAGAAAATAAATCTAATATAGGAAAACTGGAAATTCTCATCGAGCAACCTGAAAACTGATACCACTTGATAGAGGCGAGGGTGTCCCGATCTTTCGATGAGATGATAACTATCGATTTGGTGGAGACGACTTTGACGATCCGACTACAAACGTGCACGACGTTGCGCCTTAGCAATCGCTAAACCAATCTCCTGAGGTTACTGACGATGCCGGAAGCACGGTCAGCCTGACCACGAAGGTCTATTCCTGCAAGCAATCGAAGAACGAGCAAGAATATGATAAAGCAATCTGAATATTGCAAATATATATGAGGTATTGATAATGGTGGGGATCCGTAAGCGGTCTTGGTCTGGTCGTTGGACACAAACGAAGTACACGAAGTTGCGTTGGCTAACTTTTAACTAAACAAATCCCAAGGAAAAGCTACTAGATGGATCTACTTATATAGGAGCAAGGGTTGGAGGCCAAGGAGGTGGGAGGACGTCCCAAGGCAGCCTAAAACTAAATCTAGGTCGTACAAGGCCAATGGGCCCAAGTGGAGGTGATGTAACACCTTTGGACTTGTAGTTTGACTCGGATTCTGCTGCAGCATCAGATTGTTTCGTCCACAACTCAACGCTCCGGACGAATTTGAAGGTGATTCCAATTGGGTTGGAAAGTGCACGAAATGTAGTTTCCAACAAAAAAAGAATCACCCAATTCGGAGTCTGTATGGAAAACTTGTGTGCGTTTTGAGTCAGGTGTGTCTGTGCAGTCCGAATCTGAATCCAGAACGTGAGAGACTTGGACTCTATCTTCTCTTGGGTCAAAAGTGACGTGAGAGAACTTTTTGGACAGCAAATAAACATCTCTTTCTTCCTTATCTTCATATGTGGATTGTACAAATGTCCCATACACCTGCAATTAGACAAAACACAAAAGTGTGTGAAGTATTTTTGCTCTGGATAACATAAATAGATTATTGAATAGTTTGCACTAGAAATCACCTCACAAATATGCATATATGCAATATTTTTGGTCATATCCAAGGTAGTCATGTCCTCATCACTACATCCATCATCCAGGCGGATGGAGCCCGCGTAGTGGCGAGGGTCGTCCTACTCAGCAAGAGGGCAAAGATAAGAAAGCACACCAAGAAAGAAGAAAAAACATAAAGTCGGGGCGGCATGCACGCGTACCCAGACGTGAACGGCATGGGCTTGGGCCCCTTCCGGGCAGCGGCCGCCTTCTGGGCCTCGTGCCGCCTGGTGGTGTCTGCCTGCTTGGCCTTCTTGGCCAGGTTGCTACCATACCTCCCCGCCAGGCAACGCTTCTGCCTACTGATACATCTCCAACGTATCTATAATTTATGAAGTATCCATGCCATGTTTATAATTTTATTACATGATTTTGGTATCATTTGATTAGAACTAACCCGGACTGATGCTGTTTTCAGCAGAACTACCGTGGTGTTGTTTTTGTGCGGAAATAATAGTTCTCAGAATGCACTGAAAATCGGCGGAGAATATTTTTGGAAAATATAAAAAATACAATAACAAAAAGATACCGAAGGGGAGTCCCGAGGCCACCACGAGGGTGGAGGGCACGCCACCTGCCTCGTGGACTCCTCGTGGGCCCCCTTGACGTGAAACCAACGCCAACTCCTGCTATTAATCAAGAAAACCATAGAACAGAAGAGCGATCGGAAGTTCCGCCGCCACAAGCCTCTGTAGCCACGAGATATCTATCTAGGCCCTCTCCGGCACCCTGCTGGAGGGGAACATCATCACCGGAGGCCATGGAGATGGATCTCGGATGGGCCATCATCGCCATGAATGCCAAGGACCAGAGGGAGAACCTCTCCCCATAAAGGAGGGCATGGAGGAAGAAGCACAAGGGGAAGAACCTCTCCTCCTCTCTCTCGGTGGTGCCGGAGTGCCATCGGGAGGGGAATCATCGCCGCGGTGATCGTCTTCATCAACATCACCATCATCATCACCATCCTCATCTCTTTTGCGCGGTCCACTCTCCCGCACCCCATTGTAATCCCTACTTGAACATGGTGCTTTATGCCACATATTATGATCCAATGATGTGTTGCCATCCTATGATGTTTTGAGTAGATATCCTTTGTCTTTGGGTTGATTGATGATCTAGATTGGTATGAGTTGTGTGTTTTATTTTGGTGTTGTACTATTGTGCCTTCTGTGCCGCGCACACGTGAGCAATTCCTGTTGTATGGTGTTGTAATACGTTCATGACTCGCTTATAGTGGGTTGCTTGAGTGACAGAAGCATAAACCCGAGTAAGGGGGTTGTTGCGTATGGGATAAAGGGGATTTGATATGTTAATGTTGTGGTTGGGTTTTACCTTAATGATCTTTAGTAGTTGCAGATGCTTGCTAGAGTTCTAATCATAAGTGTATATGATCCAAGAAGAGAAAGTAAGTTAGATTATGCCTCTCCCTCATATGAAATTGCAATAGTCATTACCGTTCTTGTTAACAATTGCCTAGGATAATTACCCATCATTATTCCACACTTGCTATTTATAATACTTAGGTAATATATTCTAACTTTATGATAACAACACCTACTTTTATATTTTAGCTCTCCGATACCATGCAAAGTTATCCTCTTCATACCCATAACCTAGTTTTATTTCTCATTTCTAGTTGGAAGCAAACGTTCGGTGTACGTAGAGTCGTATCAGTGGGAGATAGGACTTGAGAGAATATTGATCTTACCTTTAGCTCCTTGTGGTTTGAACATTCCATACTTATCACTTCCACCTTTGGAAATTTCTATGATCATTCCTTGCACTTGGGGATTGTCAAGCTCCTTTCTGGCGCCATTGCCGGGGAGCAATAGCATGGGGTTCATATTTTCGTGTATGCTTGTTTGCTTTCTTCAATAATTAGTTTTTGTTTTCCCTTTTTGTTTTTCTTAGTTGTGGGTGAAACATACAAAAAAGCTAAAAAAGAATGAGAGTACAAAAAAGTTACTTGTCTCCTATGCCTATAAACTTTTTTCAAAAAGAGAAGTGATTGGAAAGTTATGCTTTGGAGAAGTGAGGGTCGACCTTGAACACTTGTGTTCATGCTCATGGAAACAATGTAGAATTTTTCATGGAAATTTCTCTGAAAATAATTATCCCCTTGTATATATCCATTGTATTATAAAAATAATGTGCCAAGCTTTGGTCTTAGGATGATTAGATTGCTTGTTTACTATATGCAGTGCAAAAAAATAAACCTTGGCTATAGCGCGTGAATTTACATTTTTTACTGGCTAATCAAATGGGTCTGAAACTTTTTGCACAGTACTTCTGTACAATTTTTTTAAATTGTCATATGTTTTTTAGAATTTTTGGAGTTACAGAAGTATACAAAATTTCCAGATTACTACAGACTGTCCTGTTTTTGACAGATTCTGTTTTCTATGTGTTGTTCGCTTATTGTGATGAATCTATTGGTAGTAGCGGGGGGTATGAACCCTGGTGAAGTTGGAATACAGTAGATATATATAATGTTAATATGAAATTGGAATGTGATTTGCTTTATTATACTAGCGGATCTCACAAAGTTTCTGTTAAGTTTTGTGTGGATGAAGTGTTCGAAGAACAAGGAGTCACCATTGTGAGAAGAATAATGAGAGGCAAGAGTTCAAGCTTGGGGATGCCCAAGGCACCCCAAGCAAATATTTCAAGGATACTCAAGCATCTAAGATTGGGGATGCCCCGGTTGGCATCCCATCTTTCTTCTTCAACAAATATCAGTATACCTCCGTTTTTGTTTTGTTCACATGATTTGTGTGCTTTGTGTTTTTAATTTTCTTTAAGAACCATGTTAGTATGAGATAGCCCTTCATTGATCTGATAGAATACTTCATGCGCTTCACTTATATATTTTGAGCTTGGATATTGGTTAATCTATTTTAATTGAACAATGCTCTAGGAACTTCACTTATATCTTTTGGAGTATGAATAAGACTATCATCGAAAGTGGGTTTGGAAGAGTGTCAACTTTAGGAAGTAATGATCCCACTATTTTGGAGGGTGTTGAATCTTAGTGTGATATTTATGAAAGTAAATTTGAAGAGGTCTTGACTTTAGTTAGTAATGATTCCACTATTTCGGAAGAGGTTCCAATTGATTATGTGAGCAAAGTTGCTACGTATAATGATTATTGAGATGACATGTATGATATTAAGAATAATGTTAACCATGAAACCTGTAATCATGATTTTAATTTTCAATTGGATTATGCCTCACATGACGGTTATTTTGTTGAGTTTGCTCCCATTATTCCGAATGAGAAGAATTTTGCTCATGTGGAGAGTAGTAAAATTTCTATGCTTGTAGATCATGAAAAGACTACTTTATGTGATGGTTATATTGTTGAATTCATTCACGATGCTACTGAAAATTATTACGAGGTAGGAATATATGCTTGTAGGAGTTGAAATAATATCAAGTTTCCTCTCTATGTGCATAAAGTTTTGAAGTTATACTTGTTTTGCCTTCCGATGCTAGTTGATCCTTGTTCCCATAAGTTGTGTACTCACAAAATCCATAGACATAGGAAGTGGGTTAGACTTAAATGTGCTAGTCATATTCTTCATGATGCTCTCTTTATGTTTCAATTCTTATCTTTTATGTGAGCATCATTGAAATCATCATGCCTAGCTAAAAGGCATTAAAGAAAAGCGATTGTTGGGAGACAACCCAATATTTACCCTTAATCTTTTTGTGTGTTCACATGATTAAGATACTGTAGTAATCATGTTTTATTGCTTTTGTTTCAATAAAGTTCCAAGTAAGACCTTTGGGATAGCTTACGGTGATAGTTGTGTTGATCCTGCTGAAAATCAGAAACTTTTGCGCCCAGTAAATTAGTTATGATAATTCATAGAAACGTGCTTTTGATCTGATTATTTTTGCAATGGATTGGTACACAAATTTCTCAGGTTTTTCTAATTTGGTTGGATTTTGGAGTAGCATAAGTATGGTTGCTATTCAGATCTGATAGAGGCAAAGGTGTCCCGTCTTTCGATGAGATGGTGGATTTCGCTTTGGTGGAAGTCGACTTTGACGATCCGACTACGAACGTGCGAGGACGTCGCGCCTTAGCAATCGCTAAACCAACTCTGAGAGGTTATTGACCACGCCGGAGCACGATCAACCTGACCACGAGGGTCTGTTTCCTGCGAGCAAACGAAGAACAAGCAAGAAACTAAGATTGCAATCTGGATATTGCGAATATAAGATGAAAGCTTTATTGATCAAGGTGGGGTTCTGTGACGCCTTTGTCTGGTCGTTGAACACAAACGAAGTACGCGAAGTTACAGCTATGGCGAACTTTTAATCTAAACAAAACCCAAAGTCTAAACGATGCCCTAAGGGCTGTATATATGGAGGAAGAGGGGGGAATTTCGTGGCCCTTGGTGGAGGGGTCCGAAATCAACCCTATCTCTTGTTTCCCCACACATACGGACTCTAAAAATAGCCTATACTTATGTATTTCGAAATTACATGGGCCTGGCCCAATAATAAGGTGACGCAGCACCTAAAATAGCCTCGGGACGAAATTTATGAAGTGGCATCTTGTATATTTCGTCCAAGGCTTCATGCACCCATTATGGTGGCTTCAAAGTCCTGAAATCATCACTTGTAACTCCGTTCTTGTTTCCCTTGCGCATGCCATCATCTCCATGCTTGTTCTTGCTCCAATGTTCATCCTTCTCCAAGCTAGGCCCTTCATTTGTAAGCAAAACAAATGTATCCAATTTAGGCAGCATCATATTCTCATGAACATTAGAATCATTACCAAGAAAAGAAAGTACCTGGTAATTTAGTTGGCGTGCACGAGCTCTAGTAATTGGTCCATTATGTATAGCAGCAGGGGCTGTGGGTGTAACAATTGTATTGATGTCCTCATCATCCTCCCCTTCTTGAAATGAAGTCGTCCTCGACGGAAGTTCATCTTCCTCACCCAAATAAGGCTTCAAATCTGCAATGTTAAAAGTGGGACTAACCCCAAAATCTGCAGGCAGCTCAAGTTTATATGCATTATCATTTATTTTCTCTAACACCTTAAAGGGACCATCAGCACGTGGCATTAACTTTGATTTGCGCAAATCAGGAAATCTATCCTTACGCAAATGTAACCAAACAAGATCTCCAGGTGCAAACACAACATGTTTTCTACCCTTATCTCCAGCAAGTTTATATTTAGCATTCATGCGCTCAATGTTTTCCTTGGTTAACTCATGCATTTTTAAAATCAATTCAGCACGTTGTTTAGCATCAAAATTAACCTTCTCCGAAGATGGAAGAGGCAACAAATCAATAGGTGCACGAGGTAGGAAACCATACACAACTTCAAAAGGGCACATCTTAGTAGTAGAATGCAATGAACGATTATAAGCAAATTCAATATGAGGCAAGCATTCCTCCCACATTTTCTTATTATTCTTCAAAACAGCCCTAAGCATAGTAGACAACGTTCTATTGACTACTTCAGTTTGTCCATCAGTTTGGGGGTGACAAGTAGTACTAAAAAGCAGTTTAGTCCCCAACTTAGCCCATAAACATCTCCAAAAGTGGCTAAGAAATTTAGTATCACGATCTGAAACAATAGTATTTGGCACACCATGCAAACGAATAATTTCACGAAAGAACAAATCAGCAACATTAATAGCATCATCGCTTTTATGACATGGTATAAAGTGTGCCATTTTCGAGAATCTATCCACGACAACAAATATGCTATCCCTCCCCTTCTTTGTTCGAGGTAAACCTAAAACAAAGTCCATAGATATATCCTCCCAAGGAACACTAGGTACAGGCAAAGGCATATATAAACCATGAGGATTGAGTCGTGACTTAGCTTTTTGACATGTAGTGCAGCGAGCAATAAAACGCTCAACATCCCGTCTCATCTTTGGCCAAAAGAAATGTGTAGCAAGTACGTCCTCCGTCTTCTTCACGCCAAAGTGTCCCATTAATCCTCCTCCATGCGCCTCCTGCAACAACAAAAGACGAACGGAGCTAGCTGGAATGCATAGCTTGTTAGCACGAAACACAAATCCATCATTAACAACAAACTTGTTCCACATTCTTCCTTCTTTACAATTATGCATTACATCTTTAAAATCAGCATCATGCACATATTGATCTTTGATGGTCTCTAAACCAAATATTTTGAAGTCAAGTTGTGAAAGCATAGTATAGCGACGAGACAATGCATCAGCAATAACATTTTCTTTTCCCTTCTTGTGTTTAATGACATAAGGGAAAGTCTCAATGAATTCAACCCATTTAGCATGTCTACGATTCAGTTTAGCTTGACTTTTAATATGTTTCAAAGATTCATGATCAGAATGTATAACAAATTCTTTGGGCCATAAATAATGTTGCCATGTTTCTAAAGTCCGAACAAGAGCATATAATTCTTTATCATAAGTAGAATAATTCAGACTAGGCCCACTCAATTTTTCAGAAAAGTATGCAACAGGTTTGCCATCTTGTAATAACACACCTCCTAACCCAATTCCACTAGCATCACATTCAAGCTCAAAAGTCTTATTAAAATCAGGAAGTTGGAGTAAAGGAGCATGTGTCAACTTATCTTTCAATACCGTGAAGGCTTCTTCCTGTGCGGTACCCCAAACAAAAGGCACATCCTTCTTTGTAAGCTCGTTGAGAGGTGCAGCAATGGTGCTGAAATCTCTCACAAAACGCCTATAGAATCCAGCGAGGCCAAGAAAACTCCTCACTTGTGTGACCGTTTTGGGCTGCGGCTAACTCTCAATAGCTTCAATCTTGGCTTTGTCAACTTCAATTCCCTGTGCAGTAACAACATAGCCAAGAAAAGATACTCGGTCGGTGCAAAAGGTGCACTTCCCATGGTTACCAAACAAACGTGCATCACGTAGAGCAATAAAAACAGCACGTAAATGTTCCAAATGTTCTTCCAAAGATCTGCTATAAATCAATATGTCATCAAAGTAAACTACCACAAATCGTCCAATGAAAGCACGTAAAACTTCGTTCATTAATCTCATGAAAGTACTAGGTGCATTAGTTAACCCAAAAGGCATGACTAACCACTCATATAATCCAAACTTAGTTTTAAATGCTGTTTTCCATTCATCTCCCAATTTCATACGAATTTGATGGTAGCCACTACGCAAATCAACTTTGGAGAATATTGTAGAGCCACTCAATTCATCAAGCATATCATCTAGCCTAGGAATAGGATGACGATAACGAATAGTAATATTATTAATGCCTCTACAATCAACACACATACATGATGTACCATCCTTTTTCGGCACTAGAATAATAGGAACAACACAAGGACTAAGGGATTCGCGTATATAACCTTTGTCGAGAAGCTCTTGTACTTGATGCATAATCTCCTTCGTCTCCTCTGGATTGGTACGGTATGGTGCACGGTTTGGCAGTGAAGCACCGGGAATTAAGTCAATCTGATGCTCAATCCCTCGAATAGGCGGTAATCCCGGTGGTACGTCTTGTGGAAAGACGTCAGCGAACTCCTGCAAAATGTTAGTGACAGCAGGAGGCAAAGAGGAAGGCACGTCCTCGAATGAAAATAATGCCTCTTTGCACACAAAAGCATAGCAAACAGATTTGCTGAAATCTAGCTCATCAATATCAGATTTGGTGGCAAATAAACATGCACTTTTCAATTTAATTTCAGAAGCAACACTAGATGGTTTATTATTAGGCTTCATTTGTTGCTCAAATTCTTTTGCCACAATCTGATTTTCACTCTTATTCGTCTCCTGTTTTGCTTTATTAGCTCTATTAATATCATCTTTCAAAATGGAATCAGGAATCATAGGAAGCAAAGTAATATTTTTATCCTTATGAACAAGAGTATAGTGATTGTTTCTACCATGGTGTACAGAATTTTTATCAAATTGCCATGGTCTACCAAGTAATAAGGAACATGCTTGCATAGGTACCACATCACAATCAACATAATCAGCATATGTAGAGATACTAAAATGCACACGAACAGTACATGTTACCTTAACCTTGCCGCTGTTGTTGAACCATTGGATGTAGTAAGGATGTGGATGTGGTCTTGTGGTGAGAGAAAGCTTCTCCACCATCTCCATGCTAGCCAAGTTGTTGCAGCTCCCTCCATCTATGATGACGCGCACAGAACGTTCCTTCACAACTCCCTTGGTATGGAACAAATTGTGCCTCTTATTTTGCTCAGCTTGTGTGACCTGCACACTCAAAACACGTTGAGCAACTAAACATTCATACCTGTCAGCATCTTCAGGAGCCATGTATTGCGTCTCATGATCAGAATCATCTCCACCATGTTCTTCACGTGTAATAAGAGCCAAAGTCTCCTCATCATAGTCACTAGCGGACTCATATCCACCATCCGCGGTAGCAATCATCACACGCGGAGATTTGCATTCTCTCGCATAATGACCTCCTCCCTTACAACGACGACAAATAATATCACTTGTGTGCCCTGTTGATGCCATGGAAGAAGAAGAACGCTGTGCAGGCCCCGCAGGTGCGCTCTTGGCAGATAATGGTAGTTGTGCCTGTTTTCTTGTATCACGGCTGGAGGTGGCACCGGATGGAGGTGCTGGTGCAGTTGAAGTAGAAGATGCACGTGGTGTCCATGATGAAGGTCGGCCTACAGAAAAGTTAGTTCGCCCCAATGCTTGTCGATCCTGCACTTCACGTTCAGCTTTACAAGCAAGATGGAATAAACGAGTGATATTAGTATACTCCTTATAGTCTAGAATGGTCTGAATCTCTCTATTTAATCCACCCAGAAAACGTGCAAGCATAGCTTCATTCTCCTCAACAATACCACATCTAATCATGCCAGTTTGTAATTCCTGATAATATTCTTCTACAGAATTTTTCCCTTGTCTTAAACGCTGCAATTTTTGAAGCAATTCACGTTGATAATATGGTGGAACCCAACGCGTACGCATAGCAGTTTTCAAAGCAGCCCAAGTAGTTGGAATAGGATATAATCTACAATGTTCAGACCACCATACACATGCAAAACTAGTGAAAGCACAAACGGCAGCAGCAACTCGTCTCTCCTCAGGATATTGTAAACATGTAAATCGTTGTTCAGTTTCTAACTCCCAAGTAAGATATATATTAGGAACATATCTACCCTCAAATGGTGGAATATTCAATTTCAGTTTAGGAATATGGACATCATCTCGTACCTGAGGTGGTGGTGCAGGCCTACCATTACGAATATATACCTGAGGTCGACCTGCTGGTGGTGGTACAGGTGGCTGCATGTAGTGTTGATTTTGATCAACCTCATCCTCATAATCTCCCACATAATCATCCTCCTCCGCATCAGCAGCAGGAGCCACAGAAGTATCAACAGCAGCACCAACAGTTTGGCCAAACACAAGAGGAACACGGCTTGCTCGGCGGAGGTCTGCTTCGCGACGTGGAGGTAGTCGTTGTTGTTGTTGTTGGAGAGGTGCGTTAGGTGCAGCGGGTGGTGGTGGTGGAAGACGCGCGAGCAATTCATTAAACTTGTTATCGAGCTTTGTTTCGAACGTCTTCTCAAGGCCAGTGATCTTCTCCATGGCCTCTTCAAAATTGTTCAGCACATCTTGCACCTGTTCAGTCATCATTTGCTGAAACTTATCATGAAGCTCCTTGTTCGATAAATTCTCCCAGTCAATCTCGTCGGCTTGTGATCCTGGCATGGTTAGCAGCAAAAGAAACACACAAGAATATGATCCTACAGACTACGAACAAGTGGTGGTGGTGGGTGTCACAAATCCGTCAAGCAAATCTCAAATTCTTACCAGTTCTTACCCAGCAGCAGGCGGTGATCGGCAACCGTTGGAGTCAAAAACTCTCAATGCTTGGATAGAGCGATTACCAGGGAGAGTCAAACGCACGACGTAGATGTATGTGGAGCTGGGAAGGCTTATAATATGGTAGCAAAAAGGGTCAGCAATAATCAATTCAGAGATGCAAAGTTGAATAAACGCTCAACGACGGTACTGTGCTGGTCCTAGGCTAGACTGTGCTAGAGACGCGAGCCTAGAACACTAACAAAATCACGGCGCGGCACGTAAACAAGGGAAAAGCACACTCTGGATTTTTTTTTCGCTCTTTTTTTTTGCGCTCT
>NC_057798.1:362652285-362678394 GCF_018294505.1 Triticum aestivum | reverse complement strand
GACTGCCCGGACCCAAAAACTGGAAACGGGTCAAAAAAAACTTCCTATAATGGCACCTGTCTCAAAACACTCAGAAACACCTAAAAATAGGATAGCCTGAAATTTTTTCGAAAAATGCGTTTTCGAAAAATTTTGGGCCTAAACGGAGCGTGGCTACCCGACTCTTTTTTTTTCCGAAACCTACTCCGGCAAGGAAACACGAATCGGAATCTAGATGGATCCCGAAAACAAACCTAATAAGCAAGGAACTCGGATTGGTGGTGGATATATGGTGGTGGTATATGGCAGCGGTGGTGGTAGCGGTGGTAGTATATGGATATGGATCGGTGGTGGTATATGGGCACGGATTGGTGGTGGTATATGGATACGAATTCGGAGCGGTGGTGGTAGATGGAAGGGCCGATGATGATGGTGCGGCGGCGGCGTGACAACTTATGACCAGAACTCGAAACTCTAAAAGACTAGACTCTAAGACCAGCAACTAGACCGACGATGCAACCGCAAATTCAACAAAGCAAAACCCTAAAAAGATTATGCAAAGGCTCAGATTGGTTCGGATATGATGAACTAACCCTAATTTTTTTTGTGTGGCTTTTTCGTGGACTGTATGTATGAAGAACAGACTCGATCTAAACTACGAAAAACTGTAAAATCTCACCGAGCAACCTGGAAATCTGATACCACTTGATAGAGGCAAAGGTGTCCCGTCTTTCGATGAGATGGTGGATTTCGCTTTGGTGGAAGTCGACTTTGACGATCCGACTACGAACGTGCGAGGACGTCGCGCCTTAGCAATCGCTAAACCAACTCTGAGAGGTTATTGACCACGCCGGAGCACGATCAACCTGACCACGAGGGTCTGTTTCCTGCGAGCAAACGAAGAACAAGCAAGAAACTAAGATTGCAATCTGGATATTGCGAATATAAGATGAAAGCTTTATTGATCAAGGTGGGGTTCTGTGACGCCTTTGTCTGGTCGTTGAACACAAACGAAGTACGCGAAGTTGCAGCTATGGTGAACTTTTAATCTAAACAAAACCCCAAAGTCTAAACGATGCCCTAAGGGCTGTATATATGGAGGAAGAGGGGGGGAATTTCGTGGCCCTTGGTGGAGGGGTCCGAAATCAACCCTATCTCTTGTTTCCCCACACATACGGACTCTAAAAATAGCCTATACTTATGTATTTCGAAATTACATGGGCCTGGCCCAATAATAAGGTGACGCAGCACCTAAAATAGCCTCGGGACGAAATTTATGAAGTGGCATCTTGTATATTTCGTCCAAGGCTTCATGCACCGATTATGGTGGCTTCAAAGTCCTGAAATCATCACTTGTAACTCCGTTCTTGTTTCCCTTGCGCATGCCATCATCTCCATGCTTGTTCTTGCTCCAATGTTCATCCTTCTCCAAGCTAGGCCCTTCATTTGTAAGCAAAACAAATGTATCCAATTTAGGCAGCATCATATTCTCATGAACATTAGAATCATTACCAAGAAACGAAAGTACCTGGTAATTTAGTTGGCGTGCACGAGCTCTAGTAATTGGTCCAGTATGTATAGCAGCAGGGGCTGTGGGTGTAACAATTGTATTGATGTCCTCATCATCCTCCCCTTCTTGAAATGAAGTCGTCCTCGACGGAAGTTCATCTTCCTCACCCAAATAAGGCTTCAAATCTGCAATGTTAAAAGTGGGACTAACCCCAAAATCTGCAGGCAGCTCAAGTTTATATGCATTATCATTTATTTTCTCTAACACCTTAAAGGGACCATCAGCACGTGGCATTAGCTTTGATTTGCGCAAATCAGGAAATGATAGAGGCAAAGGTGTCCCGTCTTTCGATGAGATGGAGGATTTCGCTTTGGTGGAAGTCGACTTTGACGATCCGACTACGAACGTGCGAGGACGTCGCGCCTTAGCAATCGCTAAACCAACTCCGAGAGGTTATTGACCACGCCGGAGCACGATCAACCTGACCACGAAGGTCTGTTTCCTGCGAGCAAACGAAGAACAAGCAAGAAACTAAGATTGCAATCTGGATATTGCGAATATAAGATGAAAGCTTTATTGATCAAGGTGGGGTTCTGTGACGCCTTTGTCTGGTCGTTGAACACAAACGAAGTACGCGAAGTTGCAGCTATGGCGAACTTTTAATCTAAACAAAACCCAAAGTCTAAACGATGCCCTAAGGGCTGTATATATGGAGGAAGAGGGGGGAATTTCGTGGCCCTTGGTGGAGGGGTCCGAAATCAACTCTATCTCTTGTTTCCCCACACATACGGACTCTAAAAATAGCCTATACTTATGTATTTCGAAATTACATGGGCCTGGCCCAATAATAAGGTGACGCAGCACCTAAAATAGCCTCGGGACGAAATTTATGAAGTGGCATCTTGTATATTTCGTCCAAGGCTTCATGCACCCATTATGGTGGCTTCAAAGTCCTGAAATCATCACTTGTAACTCCGTTCTTGTTCCCCTTGCGCATGCCATCATCTCCATGCTTGGTCTTGCTCCAATGTTCATCCTTCTCCAAGCTAGGCCCTTCATTTGTAAGCAAAACAAAGGTATCCAATTTAGGCAGCATCATATTCTCATGAACATTAGAATCATTACCAAGAAACGAAAGTACCTGGTAATTTAGTTGGCGTGCACGAGCTCTAGTAATTGGTCCAGTATGTATAGCAGCAGGGGCTGTGGGTGTAACAATTGTATTGATGTCCTCATCATCCTCCCCTTCTTGAAATGAAGTCGTCCTCTGATACCACTTGATAGAGGCAAAGGTGTCCCGTCTTTCGATGAGATGATGGATATCGCTTTGGTGGAAGTCGACTTTGACGATCCGACTACGAACGTGCGAGGACGTCGCGCCTTAGCAATCGCTAAACCAACTCCGAGAGGTTATTGACCACGCCGGAGCACGATCAACCTGACCACGAGGGTCTGTTTCCTGCGAGCAAACGAAGAACAAGCAAGAAACTGAGATTGCAATCTGGATATTGCGAATATAAGATGAAAGCTTTATTGATCAAGGTGGGGTTCTGTGACGCCTTTGTCTGGTCGTTGAACACAAACGAAGTACGCGAAGTTGCAGCTATGGCGAACTTTTAATCTAAACAAAACCCAAGGTCTAAATGATGCCCTAAGGGCTGTATATATGGAGGAAGAGGGGGTGGATTTCATGGCCCTTGGTGGAGGGGTCCGAAATCAACCCTATCTCTTGTTTCCCCACACATACGGACTCTAAAAATAGCCTATACTTATGTATTTCGAAATTACATGGGCCTGGCCCAATAATAAGGTGACGCAGCACCTAAAATAGCCTCGGGACGAAATTTATGAAGTGGCATCTTGTATATTTCGTCCAAGGCTTCATGCACCCATTATGGTGGCTTCAAAGTCCTGAAATCATCACTTGTAACTCCGTTCTTGTTCCCCTTGCGCATGCCATCATCTCCATGCTTGTTCTTGCTCCAATGTTCATCCTTCTCCAAGCTAGGCCCTTCATTTGTAAGCAAAACAAATGTATCCAATTTAGGCAGCATCATATTCTCATGAACATTAGAATCATTACCAAGAAACGAAAGTACCTGGTAATTTAGTTGGCGTGCACGAGCTCTAGTAATTGGTCCAGTATGTATAGCAGCAGGGGCTGTGGGTGTAACAATTGTATTGATGTCCTCATCAAGATCGTTATAGACTGTTCTGTTTCTGGCAGATTTTGTTTTCAATGCATAGTTCGCTTGTTTTCTAGTTTCTATGGCTTATATTGCTTAATATAAATTTTAGAAATGATATGGTACAGTAGGCATTGTGTGAGAACAATTATCAATCTTGTCTTTGACAGTACCGCAAAGTGAATGATTTACTCTTTATCATACTAACCCATCTCACGAAGTTCCGCTAAGTTTTGTGTGATTGAAGTTTTCAAGTTTTGGGTGAGATATCCTCGGGTTTATAACTGCCAAGGGAAAGGTTTAGGTTGTTAGGCAAATGGAAAACCATGGTTAGGCCTTGCTGCAGGAGTTTTATTCAAAGCAAACTATCAAGAGGGTCTCATACCCCTCACCGTGTTAGGGCCGCAAAATCAAGAAACATAACACCGTTATAACGGAAACTAGGGCGGCAAGAGTGGAACAAAACACCAGGCATAAGGTGAGCCTTCCACGCTTTACAAAGTATATAGATGCATTAATTAAATAAGAGGTATTGTGATATCCTAAGATAATCATGTTTCAACATGGAGCAATCTTCAACTTCACCTTCAACTAACAACGCTATAAGAGGGGCTGAGCAAAGCGATAACATATCCAAACAACGTTTTTCTAGGAAGGGTGAAAAGGTTAGAGGCTGACATGGCAATTTGGGAGTCTTGATAAACAAGCGGTAGGTAGCACGACATAGCGATAGCATCGAAACAACTAGCAGAGCAATGACAATAGTGAGATCGAGGGTAACAGTCATCTTGCCTAAAATCCCGTTAGGAATAAGAACGAGTCCATGCAGAAGATGAACGGGCGAAGACGAACCAAGCGTAGTTGAACGAATCCTCACGATCGCAACAAAGCAGGAACCATCGAGAAGAAGCACAACCGGAAAGAAGCAAACAACACGGTAAACACACAACACATAAACATGACATGATGCTCAACCAAGTATGATGCATGAAAAAGGCTAGATGATGCTACTCATGGCAAAATATTATTCATACAAGAACAACACATCAAAGCAAGTTTAAATGAGGCCGGAACAACATATAACAAATCCGGTAAGTCCCCATATGCAAATTTTAAAATTGGTCCAGATCTGAATAAACCTTATGTTCAACTAGTTATACAACAAGTTAAGATGCACCATGATGATCTACACGAAATTCTAGTCAGGCTACATATAAAGTTCATTTAATTCGGAGCTACGGCCTAGAAGATATGAGCAACACAAGTTAAACATGATATTGATGCAAAATGCATTCAAACATCATGCACATACCCTCAAAACAAGTATTCAAAATCACATGATGAAACTACATACAATTCTAAGCAAGTTTCATATAGAGCATGCTCAAAACGGAGCAATGGTGCAACACATACACTTCAAACAAGATATAACAACAATCTGCCCAAAACAGCAACTAGGCACTTTGGAACCATCAAAACAATATGCTACAAGAATCATATGAGCACAAACTTGACATGCACTTCATGTACAGATAACATACTTAAAATATCATTAAGGTTCAGGTTCATAGGCATCAAGATTAAACTAATATGATCATGCAAAATGTAACTTTATAACACAGGGACATGTACATGAGCAGAGTTAATATGATGACATGTTGGAGGCATGAAACAAAGATGCTACATCAATTATACATAGAAACCAAGGGCATGGAATCAAATTACACATAACAAAGAGAAAATAACATCAGGGCATCACATACATATGGCTCATGGATTAGTAGGAACCAACAAGACAAATTTGAATGTTGAAACAGTTTCAGCAAGTGTAAAACAACAACATTATGATAGCATGTTTGCAAGCACGGAACAGAGGCATATGACAGCCAAAAGTAACAATTAGGGCATGTGAACAAAGTAATCATAGCGTAATTAAAAACATGTAATAGGTGCATCTCCAAAATAGGCACGGATTGGTTAATAACAAGCTCACAACATAGAATCATGAAGTTAACAAAAAAGTGGAACATCATATAGGCATGTTCCTGGCCATGAAAACATATGCTACAGGATATATATGAGGCATCAAAAGGCATGGCATCATAGAGCATACATGGACAACAAAACATATCAACTAAGCATCTCCATATTATGCATGGATTAATAGGTAGCATCAAACAAACATGGCATCATGACATAACAGATTCAGCATTGACAGAACATTAACAGCAAGTAGTTCACTTCACAAGCTTGATGCACACACCACAGGGCATATCAAAATACATGGATTGCACCATTGTACAGATGACATGATTATTCTCCTAAAACATGTAGACATGATGCTCAAAAGAAAATCACACAAAAATATATAAAAAAGACAAATATGCAAGTTATAACAGTTTTTAGCAGTTAACAACAACATGCACTTTTGCAATAGATATTAAGGCATCAAGTTGCACTCTAACATGAATACAAAGCACACCAACTGGTAGATCATGAATAGCATAACATTTTCATATCAATATCATCACCCTAGGATCAACAGGGACAAAGTTACACCACTCACAAGATGCATAAATGATGTTAACAAGCAACAGTTTATATCACTTAGCAGTTTGCAATGAAGATTAAGGCATCAATATGAACAGTTACATGCATGCAAATGCAACCATCATGAAGAGCATCAAGTGATGAACATTTTGACATACTATGCATGCAAAACGGAGCTATATGCATGGAGATATGACATGTCAAAGAGGGTCACATGAAGTGGATTTCCTGGGGACTTGAGGAAAAATATACCTCCGGATCTAAGGTTGACCCGGCGCTGAAAACAAGGTGGAGGCGGATCTCGTCGGAGACTGCGAGGAGGTGGCGGGGCCGCGCGGATCCGGCGAGGTGGAGCCCGTAGTTGGCGGATCCGGCCATCAGGGACTGCAGGGGACGGCGCGGAGGCGGGATCCGGCAGGAGGCAGAGCAGCTCGGCGTCCGGCGGTGCGCGGCGCTCCGGGCGGCAGCCGGAGGACGGGATGACGGTGGTGGTGGCGGGCACCGGTGGTGTGCGGTGGCGGAGTGGGATGGCGGCGCGGGCGCGGAGTGCTCGAGGCTTGGGCGCCCGTAGGAGGAGGTGGCAGCGGCACCCGGCGGGAGGCGCGATGCTCTGGTGAGGGCTCGCCGGTGGGAGGCGAGGCGCGGAGGCGGCGGCGGAGCGCGTGTGCGGCCCGGGCCCAGCGGCAGCGTGGATCTGTGCCCGAGCAGGCCCCAGATGGGCTTCGCGGGCCGACGACGGTGGGGCAAGGCACGGGGACAGGTGGCACCATCTGATTGGCTGCGGGCGGCGGCGGACATGTCCGGAAGCGGGGGTGGATGTGTCCGGCGGCGCGAGGAAGAAGACGCTAGGGTTTCATTCACGGATTTCGGGGGAGGGGACTTATTTATAGGTAGAGGGAGCTAGGAGAGTCCAAATGAGGTGCAGATTTCACCCACATGATCGTGATCAAATGACGAAGAGCATGGAGTGGGTTTAGATGGGCTAGCGGGCTATTGTGGAGGGGGGCTGGGCTGCAAAGAGAAGGAGAGTTTCGGTTAACGTGGTTAACTGTTGGGGCATCAAACGACCTCCAAATGGAACGAAATTTGACAAGCGGTCTACCGGTGATGTACCAAGACCACTCGTCAACTCTTGGCCCATTTCGAGAATGTTTTTCTGTAGCTCGTGAAACGAGATCTGGGAGGTACAAGGGGCACGTGCGAGTGTGGTAGGGCTTGGAACAGATAACAGAGAGAACCAGGAGAACCCAGACGGATGCAAGTTTTGAAAAACATGCGGAAGGAATGCATATGATGACATGGCAAAATGCAACACACAAGCAACTGACATGGAAACAATGGCAAATAACTAGAAGACACCTAGCGAATCGGTCTCGGGGTGTTACAACTCTCCTCTACTAACAAGAGATCTCGTCTCGAGACCTTAGGAACAACATGGAAGAGAAGAGGACGAGGTGAAGCAAGAGCTCAAAGAGGGAAGATGAACAAGGTCGAGGGCACTCGATAGAAAAGAGGAATGACGAATATGTCGGGACTCAAGAGCTCAAGGAATAAGATAGACTCTGAATCCACTCTGGCTAGAACAAGGTAGAAAAGGAATAAGAACGAAAGAATTTCTACATCACTCCGGCTGAAAATGGAAGGAATAGAACATGGACTTCACAAGATTGAATGAGACTTGACGAGATGAACAACGCAGTGCCTCTAGAAGAATTGAAATACTGGAATGAAAAGAATGGATAAGATAAGAAGAAGGAATTAATCACTTGGAAGAAACAAGAATAAGAATTATGTTATGCATATCCTTCACCAATTAAAATTGATGACAAGCAACGGATTTGCATACTACTTATTCCCATTGGAAAAGGATTGAGCAGAGATATAGTGCAAAACTTGGGAAAGTATTCATGAACCACCAGTAGCTTTGGAAAGAATGAATAAGTTAATATGATAAACAGAGGAAAATGAATCTTGAATGAACCACCGTAAGAATTCAAAAATGACCGATGAAAGAGAATGAATCACAAGGAAGCATTCGAAGAACAAATATGCTTGAGGGGATTTAGATGCAAAAGAACGAAGAGATCACGAGATGATTAAAGGATAATTGACAGATGCACTGGGACAAATATAGAACAATAGTTGGAATGATGGCCTCTAGTGAAACGAAATAGAAATCGACTCCTGAAATACTCCGGATGGGTAAGAAAAGAATATCTGACAAACCGAACAATTTGAGAGGATAACATGAAGCTAGAACCACGAATCTTCGAGAGAATGGACAAGATTTAAGAGAAACTCTTCTTCGATCTGCAAATGTAGAGAATGACAACGAGAAACGCCACCAGTATCACTAAGATACTCCAGGAGAATGAAAAGCGAAGAGGTTGGGCCAATAATGAAAAGAATTTGAAAGCGATCTTGGAGAAGGCATGTGACTGCTGGAATCTAATATTACATCACACTTTTAAAAGAATTGGGAATAACTCCGGAATAATTAGAAGAGTCACGTAAGATCCTGTGAAAAGACCTGTGGGTTAGGGCCTACTAAAAAAACACCATTGAAAGAGGATTGCTGAATAATAAATGATGCACCGAAAAAATTAAATAGCGAGAGGCGTACGAGCAAGAGGAAATATTTGAGCTAAGAAAAGAATATTATCAACACCAAATGTCGGCGTTCTGAGAACGGGGGTCCGCAGACTTGCCTGCCTGCGGCCTGCAGCATGGCTCAGCAGTGGTCCCGTACGACCCGCCTTCATAGACCCAATTTCAAGACCCTCGCGAGGGGCCAGGCCTCGCGGGGCGGACGATGCAAGGCCTCCTTAGGGGCGGCCTCACGAGGAAGGCTCGCGAGGAGGCGGAGAGATCAAGGCAAGGGGTACCTCGCGAGGTGCTCATGACGCAAGCCATGACGATCAAGACCAGGCGGGCGCCAGCCTCCGCAGTGTCCTCGTTTCCTCTTTGGTGCAAAGGGGGCAAGTGCAGGCTCGGAGTACCGAGCCATCAAGCAAAGGTTGCCATATCGGTGCATCTAGACCAAGGCCAACAGAGCGGCAGTTTGGAGGTCAGCGTGGAGCCTAAGACGGTGTCATCACCAGTGCCTTTGGCAGTCGAAGACCACCTTTAGTCAGGACATCTTGTACCAGTTGTCCCGTTTCAAAATGGATGTTGTTGGCTTCCTTCCCGCTCAATATTTGGGAAGAGGACCAGGGCCTCTATAAATAGAGATAGCCACCACAGTAGAAGGGGATCCGATCGAATCCTTCATAAGCAGAACACCACACCACCACAAGAACACCTCTCGCGAGGCTGTTCTTCCACTGCAGTGTTCATCATTAGCCCAAGAGGCAATCCACCACACCACACACAGTAGTAAGGTATTACACCACAACAGTGGCCCGAACCTATATAAATCTTGTGTCTCTTGTGTTCTTCATCGTGCTAGCTTAGAATCGCAGCGAGGTTGTGGGCGTGTATTGGTAGGGAGAAGATCTTCGCGCGCACCCCAGAGTTCGAACCTTAAGGGTTTTGTCGGAACCCGATATCCGACATTTGGCGCGCCAGGTAAGGGTACGCTGAAATCCTCTTTCCACTGATCTGCGTTCCATTGGTTCGTCACATCCATGTCCGGCGACCCGATGGCCAACGCCGACCGTTGGGCGGTATGGCCTGCCCATGCCGTGCGGCCTGCCCAAGGTGACCTCAACCCCGCGCATCAGGCAGCCCGCGCTCTGCAGAACGCTGCGGGGCGCGGGCGACGTGGTCAAGCGTTGCCTGCCCTCACTCTACGGCAGGTGCGATCAGCAGCAAGGGCCTCAAACCATGCCTCTACCGTGGCGCCGCACACTCGGCAGGAGCAAGCAAACATGAGGGCCGTGCTCACGGTGTCTCGGGAGCTGCTGCGGTGCAGGTTGGAGGAGAACTGCAGAGACATGCTGTTGGAGCGCGTTGCCGAGCTCCTGGATGCCGCAGCCTCGGGGGCGCCTCCCTTCTACGTCCAGCTTCCACCCCAGGCCTCGGGTGGATCATGCGGCGGGCCCATCCGCGGCCACGCGCCCTCAGGCATGCCCCAAGGCTTCATCAACACCAGCTCAACCATCAACACCGGGCGTCAGGATGCACCAGCACCACCCCCGATGAGCGAGGGCATGCGCATCGCCGCCTATGGCCCGGGCGGGCCACCGCCCTATCACGCCCAAGATGGCGTGTTGGGCCAAGCTGCATGGAGCGTGGTGCACTATGGCGAAGCCTTCGGGGCGGCGACCTCGGAGGCTTACGTACCTGTAGGACCTTGAAGTATGTCTAGAGGGTCGGTGATTAGACTACTTGAGCAATAAAAACTTAAGCTTTTCCCAATTTTAGAGTTTGGCAGATTTTAGCTATTTTAGGACAAGTCAAGTGATAGAGGCGGAGGTGTCCCGTCTTTCGATGAGATGATGGATTTCGCTTTGGTGGAAGTCGACTTTGACGATCCGACTACGAACGTGCGAGGACGTCGCGCCTTAGCAATCGCTAAACCAACTCCGAGAGGTTATTGACAACGCCGGAGCACGATCAACCTGACCACGAGGGTCTGTTTCCTGCGAGCAAACGAAGAACAAGCAAGAAACTGAGATTGCAATCTGGATATTGCGAATATAAGATGAAAGCTTTATTGATCAAGGTGGGGTTCTGTGACGCCTTTGTCTGGTCGTTGAACACAAACAAAGTACGCGAAGTTGCAGCTATGGCGAACTTTTAATCTAAACAAAACCCAAAGTCTAAACGATGCCCTAAGGGCTGTATATATGGAGGAAGAGGGGGGAATTTCGTGGCCCTTGGTGGAGGGGTCCGAAATCAACCTTATCTCTTGTTTCCCCACACATACGGACTCTAAAAATAGCCTATACTTATGTATTTCGAAATTACATGGGTCTGGCCCAATAATAAGGTGACGCAGCACCTAAAATAGCCTCGGGACGAAATTTATGAAGTGGCATCTTGTATATTTCGTCCAAGGCTTCATGCACCCATTATGGTGGCTTCAAAGTCCTGAAATCATCACTTGTAACTCCGTTCTTGTTCCCCTTGCGCATGCCATCATCTCCATGCTTGTTCTTGCTCCAATGTTCATCCTTCTTCAAGCTAGGCCCTTCATTTGTAAGCAAAACAAATGTATCCAATTTAGGCAGCATCATATTCTCATGAACATTAGAATCATTACCAAGAAACGAAAGTACCTGGTAATTTAGTTGGCGTGCGCGAGCTCTAGTAATTGGTCCAGTATGTATAGCAGCAGGGCCTGTGGGTGTAACAATGGTATTGATGTCCTCATCATCCTCCCCTTCTTGAAATGAAGTCGTCCTCGACGGAAACTCATCTTCCTCACCCAAATAAGGCTTCAAATCTGCAATGTTAAAAGTGGGACTAACCCCAAAATCTGCAGGCAGCTCAAGTTTATATGCATTATCATTTATTTTCTCTAACACCTTAAAGGGACCATCAGCCCGTGGCATTAACTTTGATTTGCGCAAATCAGGAAATCTATCCTTACGCAAATGTAACCAAACAAGATCTCCAGGTGCAAACACAACATGTTTTCTACCCTTATCTCCAGCAAGTTTATATTTAGCATTCATGCACTCAATGTTTTCCTTAGTTAACTCATGCATTTTTAAAATCAATTCAGCACGTTGTTTAGCATCAAAATTAACCTTCTCCGAAGATGGAAGAGGCAACAAATCAATAGGTGCACGAGGTAGGAAATCATACACAACTTCAAAAGGGCACATCTTAGTAGTAGAATGCAATGAACGATTATAAGCAAATTCAATATGAGGCAAGCATTCCTCCCACATTTTCTTATTATTCTTCAAAACAGCCCTAAGCATAGTAGACAACGTTCTATTGACTACTTCAGTTTGTCCATCAGTTTGGGGGTGACAAGTAGTACTAAAAAGCAGTTTAGTCCCCAACTTAGCCCATAAACATCTCCAAAAGTGGCTAAGAAATTTAGTATCACGATCTGAAACAATAGTATTTGGCACACCATGCAAGCGAATAATTTCACGAAAGAACAAATCAGCAACATTAACAGCATCATCGCTTTTATGACATGGTATAAAGTGTGCCATTTTCGAGAATCTATCCACGACAACAAATATGCTATCCCTCCCCTTCTTTGTTCGAGGTAAACCTAAAACAAAGTCCATAGATATATCCTCCCAAGGAACACTAGGTACAGGCAAAGGCATATATAAACCATGAGGATTGAGTCGTGACTTAGCTTTTTGACATGTAGTGCAGCGAGCAATAAAACGCTCAACATCCCGTCTCATCTTTGGCCAAAAAAATGTGTAGCAAGTACGTCCTCCGTCTTCTTCACGCCAAAGTGTCCCATTAATCCTCCTCCATGCGCCTCCTGCAACAACAAAAGACGAACGGAGCTAGCTGGAATGCATAGCTTGTTAGCACGAAATACAAATCAATCGTTAACAACAAACTTGTTCCACATTCTTCCTTCTTTACAATTCTGCATTACATCTTTAAAATCAGCATCATGCACATATTGATCTTTGATGGTCTCCAAACCAAATATTTTGAAGTCAAGTTGTGAAAGCATAGTATAGCGACGAGACAATGCATCAGCAATAACATTTTCTTTTCCCTTCTTGTGTTTAATGACATAAGGGAAAGTCTCAATGAATTCAACCCATTTAGCATGTCTACGATTCAGTTTAGCTTGACTTTTAATATGTTTCAAAGATTCATGATCAGAATGTATAACAAATTCTTTGGGCCATAAATAATGTTGCCATGTTTCTAAAGTCCGAACAAGAGCATATAATTCTTTATCATAAGTAGAATAATTCAGACTAGGCCCACTCAATTTTTCAGAAAAGTATGCAACAGGTTTGCCATCTTGTAATAACATGATGAGGACATGACTACCTTGGATATGACCAAAAATATTGCATATATGCATATTTGTCAGGTGATTTCTAGTGCAAACTATTCGATAATCTATTTATGTTATCCAGAACAAAAATACTCCACACACTTTTGTGTTTTGTCTAATTGCAGGTGTATGAGACATTTGTACAATCCACATATGAAGATAAGGAAGAAAGAGATGTTTATTTGCTGTCCAAAAAGTTCTCTCACGTCACTTTTGGCCCAAGAGAAGATAGAGTCCAAGTCTCTCACGTTCTGGATTCAGATTCGGACTGCACAGACATACCTGACTCAAAATGCACACAAGTTTTTCATACGGACTCCGAATTGGGTGATTCTTTTTTTGTTGGAAACTAGATTTCGTGCACTTTCCAACCAAATTGGAATCACCTTCAAATTCGTCCGGAGCGTTGAGTTGTGGACGAAACAATCTGATGCTGCAGCAGAATCCGAGTCAAACTACAAGTCCAAAGGTGTTACATCACCTCCACTTGGGCCCATTGGCCTTGTACGACCTAGATTTGGTTTTAGGCTGCCTTGGGACGTCCTCCCACCTCCTTGGCCGCCACCCCTTGCTCCTATATAAGTAGATCCATCTAGTAGCTTTTCCTTGGGATTTGTTTAGTTAAAAGTTAGCCATTGCAACTTCGTGTACTTCGTTTGTGTCCAACGACCAGACCAAGACCGCTTACGGATCCCCACCTTTATCAATACTTCATATATACTCGTAATATTCAGATTGCTTTTATCATATTCTTGCTTGTTCTTTGATTGCTTGCAGGAATAGACCTTCGTGGTCAGGTTGATTGTGCTCCGGCGTGGTCAATAACCTCTCGGAGTTGGTTTAGCGATTGCTAAGGCGCAACGTCGTGCACGTTTGTAGTCGGATCGTCAAAGTCGTCTCCACCAAATCGATAGTTATCATCTCATCGAAAGATCGGGACACCTCGCCTCTATCAAGTGGTATCAGTTTTCAGGTTGCTCGGTGAGAATTTCCAGTTTTCCTAGATTAGATTTATTTTCTTACCTATTATCCAAGAAAAAGCCACAAAAAAGAGTTAGATCTATTCATCCTTGGTCCAAGCCAGTCTGAGCCTTTGCAATTTTCTTTTCATTGCTTGCATAGTTGAATTATCGGTTGCATCGTAGTGTCGAGTTGCTGGTCTTAGTGTCTAGTTCGTTTAGAGTTTCGAGTTCTGTTCACATTAGTCACGCCGCCACTGCATCATTATCCCTTCCGCCGTCCATCATCCCATCTATTAATTTCCACCACGTGCTACGCACTGTTCATTGTCATAATCATAGTTGAGGTCATTCACATCTTCGCCTAATCCAATCTGCATCTTATCTAGTTTGTCTTGGAAAGAGGGAGAAAAAAAAAGAGAGAGAAAAAAAAGTGAAAAAAGGAAAGAAAAAAAAAGAAAAAGAGAGAGAAGAAAAAGAAAAAAAAGCGTGAGAAAAAAAAGGAGAGAAAAAAAATCGAATCTATCTAGAATCAATCTCGTACCTGAATTCGGATTGGAATCTGTTTTGCGCACTGTTCAGTAAAACAGGTGTATCTTCCTCATACGAAGTCCGTTTTGGCTCCGTGAGTACTCAAATCGAAGCTAGAGACGAGCTGCATCTAAATAGTTGCAGAAGCTTATTCAATATTTGACACCTCAAAATCGGCTTCTAAGTAGGTCTTTTTGCCCTCTGAAGTTCGTGAACACAACTTGTTCCAATTTTTCAGGCCAGTTTTAGAATTCTTTGACTCCTCATATCAACTCGGAATTGAGTGATTCTTTTTGCATTGGAAAGCTTGAGTTAGTAGCATTCTTTGCAAGAATTTACCAGAAAATTGGCTCAAACTTTTTAAGAGGAAAGTTGGAGAGAGAGAGTTGTTGTATATCCTGCTTGGCAGTTGTTTTTCATCATTATCTTCACTTATATCTTGCTGTCAAGAGCTACTTAGTATCCTTCATTGATGCTAGTTGTGCTACGCCGTGACCTCATTAGTGTTCTTGATGAGACATGACTACCTTGGATATGACCAAAAATATTGCATATATGCATATTTGTCAGGTGATTTCTAGTGCAAACTATTCAATAATCTATTTATGTTATCCAGAACAAAAATACTTCACACACTTTTGTGTTTTGTCTAATTGCAGGTGTATGGGACATTTGTACAATCCAAATATGAAGATAAGGAAGAAAGATGATAGAGGCGGGGTGTCCCGATCTTTCGATGAGATGATAACTATCGATTTGGTGGAGACGACTTTGACGATCCGACTACAAACGTGCACGACGTTGCGCCTTAGCAAACGCTAAACCAATCTCCTGAGGTTACTGACGATGCCGGAAGCACGGTCAGCCTGACCACGAAGGTCTATTCCTGCAAGCAATCGAAGAACGAGCAAGAATATGATAAAGCAATCTGAATATTGCAAATATATATGAGGTATTGATAATGGTGGGGATCCATAAGCGGTCTTGGTCTGGTCGTTGGACACAAACGAAGTACACGAAGTTGCAATGGCTAACTTTTAACTAAACAAATCCCAAGGAAAAGCTACTAGATGGATGTACTTATATAGGAGCAAGGGGTGGCGGCCAAGGAGGTGGGAGGACGTCCCAAGGCAGCCTAAAACTAAATCTAGGTCGTACAAGGCCAATGGGCCCAAGTGGAGGTGATGTAACACCTTTGGACTTATAGTTTGACTCGGATTCTGCTTCAGCATCAGATTGTTTCGTCCACAACTCAGCGCTCCGGACGAATTTGAAGGTGATTCCTATTGGGTTGGAAAGTGCACGAAATCTAGTTTCCAACAAAAAAAAATCACCCAATTCGGAGTCCGTATGAAAAACTTGTGTGCGTTTTGAGTCAGGTGTGTCTGTGCAGTCCGAATCTGAATCCAGAACGTGAGAGACTTGGACTCTATCTTCTCTTGGGCCAAAAGTGACGTGAGAGAACTTTTTGGACAGCAAATAAACATATCTTTCTTCCTTATCTTCATATGTGGATTGTACAAATGTCCCATACACCTGCAATTAGACAAAACACAAAAGTGTGTGAAGTATTTTTGTTTTGGATAACATAAATAGATTATTGAATAGTTTGCACTAGAAATCACCTGACAAATATGCATATATGCAATATTTTTGGTCATATCCAAGGTAGTCATGTCCTCATCATCCTCCCCTTCTTGAAAATAAAGCCGTCCTCGGCGTTGCTTAATCTGAAATGTGGCTAACAAAAGAGACAAGGTGTACATGTTGTATATGTATATGTCATCCATTTTTACTTCCCTTGAGTTTTGCATATATGACACATGAATAGATGAGTAACTTGCATAGTTCATAAAATATAAAGCCAAAAAATTAGCACAAGAAGTAGAAGGCATGAAAATATTGTAACTCAGTTTGCACATATAAGTGAAGCTCTTATTCATTTCAAAAGATTGACAATGTTCATCATTAAACCATCCCAACATTGGTGAATAAACCTTACTTGCATCAAATTTACATGCTACAACATGCTTAAATAAGCAAACATGCAATAAGTCATTCAACACAGAATCATCACCAAGATTAGAGGTCATATCAAAATGATTAAACATTGGTTCTTTTGCATCAATAGTTAATTCAATGGGTGCACTCAAAATTGTTGGTATTTCAGTTGTTTGATCACATGGCAAAGTCAAATTATCAACGTGGTCCTCTAAAATAGGTGGTGTGATCAAAGTAGTGGGTAGCTCATCAGATGGTGCATTCAAATTGACAAGGCATTCATCATTCTCATGTAGAGATGGAAGATCAGTACCTTTGTCATTACCTCTTATGATCAACTCAGATGATGTAGCCACTCTCGGGGGCGATGTGTCACATGGTGGAGGTGATGTAGTCCTGACAACAACGGATGTGGTTGTCATAGTATGCCTAGTAGTTGAAGGAACAATCATATCAACTCTTGGAATGTGCACCGTGCGCTTGTTCTCCTCGTGGCCAACACGTCGTTTTATTTTCTGTTCAGCTTTGCAAGCAAGATGAAACAAATGGTCCATATGATAACACTCTTCATGAATTAGTATCTCTTGAATATCACGGTTTAATCCTCCCCAAAATCTATCCATAAAATCATCTTCACTTTCTTCGAAAGAGGAATGCAACAAGGTAGTTTGTAAATCATCATAATATTTTGTTACAGTTTCACTACCTTGTTTTAAGTGTTGCAACTTCTTAATCATGTCACGAGTATAATAAGCAGGGACAAAAGTATGTCGCATGGCAAGTTTCAAATCATCCCAAGTAGTAGGTATATAATCAGGGTGTAACCGACAATATTCACTCCACCAAACCAAAGCATAACCAGTGAAAGAACCAACCGCAACCTTAACCTTTTTATGTTCATTAAAATTATGGGAAGCAAATATATTTTTTATGTCGAACTCCCATTCAATATATAAAGCAGGTTTAAAACGGCCATTAAATGGTGGTATAGATACATTAACCTGATCATGTGCATTTGGATGTTTGTGCACCTCTCGTGACGGTTGTGGTATTTGCAAAGGTGGTGGCACGTCTCCCGCGATCGACAAAGCCCATGAATTGACTCTGGATCCTGTCATGATTAGTAGAACAAGAAACAAAACCCAAAAATAATGTTCCTATAACTACTAGGATGTGGTGGTAAAACGCTCACAGTAAAGCAAATATCAATGTCTTACAAGTTCTTACCATGCAGCAGGCGGTGATCGGCAACCAGCGGTGTCAAGTAACTCCGAATATTGAGTAAAGTGATTGCCAGGGGAGCGTACGTATACACGGTGTAGAAATATGTGGAGCTGGGTTGGCTATATATGGTAGCAAAAGATTAGCAATAATCAATTCAAAGATGCAATGTTGAATAAACGCTCAACGACGGTACTGTGCTGGTCCTAGGCTAGACCGAACTAGAGACGCGAGCCTAGAACACTAATGAGGTCACGGCGTAGCACAACTAGCATCAATGAAGGATACTAAGTAGCTCTTGACAGCAAGATATAAGTGAAGATCACAACAGCAGTGAAGATAATGAGGTGAAACAACAGCCAAGCAGGATATATCAACAACTTTGTCTCCAACTTTCCTCTGAAAAAGTTTGTGCCGATTTTTTTGTTTTTTTTCTTCTCTCTTTTTTTTCCTCACACTTTTTTTTCTTTCTCTCCTTTTTTTTTCTCGAACTTTTTTTTCCTTTTTTTTCTCTCTTTTTTTTTCTCCCTCTTTCCAAAACAAACTAGATAAGATGCAGATTGGATCAAGTGAAGATGTGAACGATCTCAACTATTATTATGACAATGAATGGTGGGTAGCACGTGGTGGAAATTGATGGATGGGTGGTGGACAGCGGAAGAGATAATGATGCAGCGGTGGCGTGACTAATGTGAACAGAACTCGAAACTCTAAACGAACTAGACACTAAGACCAGCAACTCGACACGACGATGCAACCGATAATTCAACTATGCAAGCAATGAAAAGAAAATTGCAAAGGCTCAGACTGGCTTGGACCAAGGATGAATAGATCTAACTCTTTTTTGTGGCTTTTTCTTGGACAATAGGTAAGAAAATAAATCTAATCTAGGAAAACTGGAAATTCTCACCGAGCAACCTGAAAACTGATACCACTTGATAGAGGCGGGGTGTCCCGATCTTTCGATGAGATGATAACTATCGATTTGGTGGAGACGACTTTGACGATCCGACTACAAACGTGCACGACGTTGCGCCTTAGCAAACGCTAAACCAATCTCCTGAGGTTACTGACGATGCCGGAAGCACGGTCAGCCTGACCACGAAGGTCTATTCCTGCAAGCAATCGAAGAACGAGCAAGAATATGATAAAGCAATCTGAATATTGCAAATATATATGAGGTATTGATAATGGTGGGGATCCATAAGCGGTCTTGGTCTGGTCGTTGGACACAAACGAAGTACACGAAGTTGCAATGGCTAACTTTTAACTAAACAAATCCCAAGGAAAAGCTACTAGATGGATGTACTTATATAGGAGCAAGGGGTGGCGGCCAAGGAGGTGGGAGGACGTCCCAAGGCAGCCTAAAACTAAATCTAGGTCGTACAAGGCCAATGGGCCCAAGTGGAGGTGATGTAACACCTTTGGACTTATAGTTTGACTCGGATTCTGCTTCAGCATCAGATTGTTTCGTCCACAACTCAGCGCTCCGGACGAATTTGAAGGTGATTCCTATTGGGTTGGAAAGTGCACGAAATCTAGTTTCCAACAAAAAAAGAATCACCCAATTCGGAGTCCGTATGAAAAACTTGTGTGCGTTTTGAGTCAGGTGTGTCTGTGCAGTCCGAATCTGAATCCAGAACGTGAGAGACTTGGACTCTATCTTCTCTTGGGCCAAAAGTGACGTGAGAGAACTTTTTGGACAGCAAATAAACATATCTTTCTTCCTTATCTTCATATGTGGATTGTACAAATGTCCCATACACCTGCAATTAGACAAAACACAAAAGTGTGTGAAGTATTTTTGTTTTGGATAACATAAATAGATTATTGAATAGTTTGCACTAGAAATCATCTGACAAATATGCATATATGCAATATTTTTGGTCATATCCAAGGTAGTCATGTCCTCATCAAAAGAGATGTTTATTTACTATCCAAAAAGTTCTCTCACGTCACTTTTGGCCCAAGAGAAGATAGAGTCCAAGTCTCTCACGTTCTGGATTCAGATTCGGACTGCACAGACATACCTGACTCAAAACGCACACAAGTTTTTCATACGGACTCCGAATTGGGTGATTCTTTTTTTGTTGGAAACTAGATTTCGTGCACTTTCCAACCCAATTAGAATGACCTTCAAATTCGTCCGGAGCGTTGAGTTGTGGACGAAACAATCTGATGCTGCAGCAGAATCCGAGTCAAACTACAAGTCCAAAGGTGTTACATCACCTCCACTTGGGCCCATGAGCCTTGTACGACCTAGGGTTAGTTTTAGGCTGCCTTGGGACGTCCTCCCACCTCCTTGGCCGCCACCCCTTGCTCCTATATAAGTAGATCCATCTAGTAGCTTTTTCCTTGGAATTTGTTTAGTTAAAAGTTAGCCATTGCAACTTCGTGTGCTTCGTTTGTGTCCAACGACCAGACCAAGACCACTTTTCGGATCCCCACCATTATCAATACTTCATACATATTCACGATATTCAGATTGCTTTTATCATATTCTTGCTTGTTCTTTGATTGCTTGCAGGAATAGACCTTCGTGGTCAGGTTGATCGTGCTCCGGCGTGGTCAATAATCTCTCGGAGTTGGTTTAGCGATTGCTAAGGCACAACGTCGTTGCACGTTTGTAGTCGGATCGTCAAAGTCGTCTCCACCAAATCGATAGTTATCATCTCATCGAAAGATCGGGACACCCTCGCATCTATCAAGTGGTATCAGTTTTCAGGTTGCTCGGTGAGAATTTCCAGTTTTTCCTAGATTAGATTTATTTTCTTACCTATTGTCCAAGAAAAAGCCACAAAACAAAAGTTAGATCTATTCATCCTTTGTCCTAGCCAGACTGAGCCTTTGCAATTTTCTTTTCATTGTTTGCATTATTGAATTATCGGTTGCATCGCCGTGTCGAGTTGCTGGTCTTAGTGTCTAGTTCCTTTAGAGTTTCGAGTTCTGTTCACATTAGTCACGCAGCCGCTGCATCATTATCCCATCCGCTGTCCACCATCCCATCCACCAATTTCCACCATGTGCTACACACTATTTATTATCATAATCATAGTTGTGGTCACTCACATCTTCGCCTGATCGAATCTGCATCTTATCTAGTTTGTCTTGGAAAGAGGGAGAAAAAGAAGATAAAGAAAAAAAAGAGAGAAAAAAGGAAAGAAAAAAAAAGAGGGAGAAGAAAAAGAAAAAAAGGCGTGAGAAAAAAAAAGAGAGAAGAAAAAAAATTGGATCTATCTAGAATCAATCTCGTACCTGAATTCGGATTGGAATCTGTTTTGCGCACTGTTCAGTAAAACAGGTGTATCTTCCTCATACGAAGTCAGTTTTGGCTCCGTGAGTACTCAAATTGAAGATAGCGACGAGCCGCATCTAAATAGTTGCAGAAGCTAGTTCAATATTCGACACCTCAAAATCGGCTTCTAAATAGGTCTTTTTGCCCTCCGAAGTTCGTGAACACAACTTGTTCCAATTTTTCAGGCCAGTTTTAGAATTCTTTGACTCCTCATATCAACTCGGAATTGAGTGATTCTTTTTGCATTGGAAAGCTAGAGTTAGTAGCATTCTTTGAAAGAATTTATCAGAAAATTGTCTCAAACTTTTCAAGAGGAAAGTTGGAGAGAGAGTTGTTGTATATCCTGCTTGGCAGTTGTTTTTCATCATTATCTTCACTGCCGTTGTGATCTTCACTTATATCTTGCTGTCAAGAGCTACTTAGTATCCTTCATTGATGCTAGTTGTGCTACGCCGTGACCTCATTAGTGTTCTAGGCTCGCGTCTCTAGTCCGGTCTAGCCTAGGACCAGCATAGTACCGTCGTTGAGCGTTTATTCAACATTGCATCTTTGAATTGATTATTGCTAATCTTTTGCTACCATATATAGCCAACCCAGCTCCACATATTTCTACACCGTGTATATGTACGCTCCCCTGGCAATCGCTTTACTCAATATTCGGAGTTACTTGACACCGCTGGTTGCCGATCACCGCCTGCTGCATGGTAAGAACTTGTAAGACATTGATATTTGCTTTACTGTGAGCGTTTTACCACCACATCCTAGTAGTTATAGGAACATTATTTTTGGGTTTTGTTTCTTGTTCTACTAATCATGACAGGATCCAGAGTCAATTCATGGGCTTTGTTGATCGCGGGAGACGTGCCACCACCTTTGCAAATACCACAATCGTCACGAGAGGTGCACAAACATCCAAATGCACATGATCAGGTTAATGTATCTATACCATCATTTAATGGCCGTTTTAAACCTGCTTTATATATTGAATGGGAGTTCGACATAAAAAATATATTTGCTTTCCATAATTTCGATGAACATAAAAAGGTTAAGGTTGCGGTTGGTCCTTTCACTGGTTATGCTTTGGTTTGGTGGAGTGAATATTGTCGGTTACACCCTGAATATATACCTACTACTTGCGATGATTTGAAACTTGCCATGCGACATACTTTCGTCCCTGCTTATTATACTCGTGACATGATTAAGAAGTTGCAACACTTGAAACAAGGTAGTGAAACTGTAACAAAATATTATGATGATTTACAAACTACCTTGTTGCATTCCTCTTTAGAAGAAAGTGAAGATGATTTTATGGATAGATTTTGGGGAGGATTAAACCGTGATATTCAAGAGATACTAATTCATGAAGAGTGTTATCCTATGGACCATTTGTTTCATCTTGCTTGCAAAGCTGAACAGGAAATAAAACGACGTGTTGGCCACGAGGAGAACAAGCGCACGGTGCACATTCCAAGAGTTGATATGATTGTTCCTTCAACTACTAGGCATACTATGACAACCACATCCGTTGTTGTCAGGACTACATCACCTCCACCATGTGACACATTGCCCCCGAGAGTGGCTACATCATCTGAGTTGATCATAAGAGGTAATGACAAAGGTACTGATCTTCCATCTCTACATGAGAATGATGAATGCCTTGTCAATTTGAATGCACCATCTGATGAGCTACCCACTACTTTGATCACACCACCTATTTTAGAGGACTACGTTGATAATTTGACTTTGCCATGTGATCAAACAACTGAAATACCAACAATTTTGAGTGCACCCATTGAATTAACTATTGATGCAAAAGAACCAATGTTTAATCATTTTGATATGACCTCTAATCTTGGTGATGATTCTGTGTTGAATGACTTATTGCATGTTTGCTTATTTAAGCATGTTGTAACATGTAAATTTGATGCAAGTAAGGTTTATTCACCAATGTTGGGATGGTTTAATGATGAACATTGTCAATCTTTTGAAATGAATAAGAGCTTCACTTATATGTGCAAACTGAGTTGCAATATTTTCATGCCTTCTACTTCTTGTGCTAATTTTTTGGCTTTAGATTTTATGAACTATGCAAGTTACTCATCTATTCATGTGTCATATATGCAAAAATCAAGGGAAGTAAAAATGGATGACATATACATATATAACATGTACACCTTGTCTCTTTTGTTAGCCACATTTCAGATTAAGCAACGCCGAGGACGGCTTTATTTTCAAGAAGGGGAGGATGATGAGGACATGACTACCTTGGATATGACCAAAAATATTGCATATATGCATATTTGTCAGGTGATTTCTAGTGCAAACTATTCAATAATCTATTTATGTTATCCAGAACAAAAATACTTCACACATTTTTGTGTTTTGTCTAATTGCAGGTGTATGGGACATTTGTACAATCCACATATGAAGATAAGGAAGAAAGAGATGTTTATTTGCTGTCCAAAAAGTTCTCTCACGTCACTTTTGGCCCAAGAGAAGATAGAGTCCAAGTCTCTCACGTTCTGGATTCAGATTCGGACTGCACAGACACACCTGACTCAAAACGCACACAAGTTTTTCATACTGACTCCGAATTGGGTGAATCTTTTTTTGTTGGAAACTAGATTTCGTGCACTTTCCAACCCAATTGGAATCACCTTCAAATTCGTCCGGAGCGTTGAGTTGTGGACGAAACAATCTGATGCTGCAGCAGAATCCGAGTCAAACTACAAGTCCAAAGGTGTTACATCACCTCCACTTGGGCCCATTGGCCTTGTACGACCTAGATTTAGTTTTAGGCTGCCTTGGGACGTCCTCCCACCTCCTTGGCCGCCACCCCTTGCTCCTATATAAGTAGATCCATCTAGTAGCTTTTCCTTGGGATTTGTTTAGTTAAAAGTTAGCCATTGCAACTTCGTGTACTTCGTTTGTGTCCAACGACCAGACCAAGACCGCTTACGGATCCCCACCATTATCAATACCTTATATATATTTGCAATATTCAGATTGCTTTATCATATTCTTGCTCGTTCTTCGATTGCTTGCAGGAATAGACCTTCGTGGTCAGGCTGACCGTGCTTCCGGCATCGTCAGTAACCTCAGGAGATTGGTTTAGCGATTGCTAAGGCGCAACGTCGTGCACGTTTGTAGTCGGATCGTCAAAGTCGTCTCCACCAAATCGATAGTTATCATCTCATCGAAAGATCGGGACACCCCCGCCTCTATCATCTTGCTTGCAAAGCTGAACAGGAAATAAAACGACGTGTTGGCCACGAGGAGAACAAGCGCACGGTGCACATTCCAAGAGTTGATATGATTGTTCCTTCAACTACTAGGCATACTATGACAACCACATCCGTTGTTGTCAGGACTACATCACCTCCACCATGTGACACATCGCCCCCGAGAGTGGCTACATCATCTGAGTTGATCATAAGAGGTAATGACAAAGGTACTGATCTTCCATCTCTACATGAGAATGATGAATGCCTTGTCAATTTGAATGCACCATCTGATTAGCTACCCACTACTTTGATCACACCACCTATTTTAGAGGACTACGTTGATAATTTGACTTTGCCATGTGATCAAACAACTGAAATACCAACAATTTTGAGTGCACCCATTGAATTAACTATTGATGCAAAAGAACCAATGTTTAATCATTTTGATATGACCTCTAATCTTGGTGATGATTCTGTGTTGAATGACTTATTGCATGTTTGCTTATTTAAGCATGTTGTAGCATGTAAATTTGATGCAAGTAAGGTTTATTCACCAATGTTGGGATGGTTTAATGATGAACATTGTCAATCTTTTGAAATGAATAAGAGCTTCACTTATATGTGCAAACTGAGTTGCAATATTTTCATGCCCTCTACTTCTTGTGCTAATTTTTTGGCTTTAGATTTTATGAACTATGCAAGTTACTCATCTGTTCATGTGTCATATATGCAAAAATCAAGGGAAGTAAAAATGAATGACATATACATATACAACATGTACACCTTGTCTCTTTTGTTAGCCACATTTCAGATTAAGCAACGCCGACGACGGCTTTATTTTCAAGAAGGGGAGGATGATGAGGACATGACTACCTTGGATATGACCAAAAATATTGCATATATGCATATTTGTCAGGTGATTTCTAGTGCAAACTATTCAATAATCTATTTATGTTATCCAGAACAAAAATACTTCACACACTTTTGTGTTTTGTCTAATTGCAGGTGTATGGGACATTTGTACAATCCAAATATGAAGATAAGGAAGAAAGAGATGTTTATTTGCTGTCCAAAAAGTTCTCTCACGTCACTTTTGGCCCAAGAGAAGATAGAGTCCAAGTCTTTCACGTTCTGGATTCAGATTCGGACTGCACAGACATACCTGACTCAAAACACACATAAGTTTTTCATACGGACTCCGAATTGGGTGATTCTTTTTTTGTTGGAAACTAGATTTCGTGCACTTTCCAACCCAATTGGAATCACCTTCAAATTCGTCCGGAGCGTTGAGTTGTGGACGAAACAATCTGATGCTGCAGCAGAATCCGAGTCAAACTACAAGTCCAAAGGTGTTACATCACCTCCACTTGGGCCCATGAGCCTTGTACGACCTAGGGTTAGTTTTAGGCTGCCTTGGGACGTCCTCCCACCTCCTTGGCCGCCACCCCTTGCTCCTATATAAGTAGATCCATCTAGTAGCTTTTTCCTTGGGATTTGTTTAGTTAAAAGTTAGCCATTGCAACTTCGTGTGCTTCGTTTGTGTCCAACGACCAGACCAAGACCACTTTTCGGATCCCCACCATTATCAATACTTCATACATGTTCGCGATATTCAGATTGCTTTTATCATATTCTTGCTTGTTCTTCGATTGCTTGCAGGAATAGACCTTCGTGGTCAGGTTGATCGTGCTCCGGCGTGGTCAATAACCTCTC
>NC_057798.1:362618676-362651841 GCF_018294505.1 Triticum aestivum | reverse complement strand
GTCAAAGTCGTCTCCACCAAATCGATAGTTATCATCTCAACGACGTTGTGCCTTAGCAATCGCTAAACCAATTCTGAGAGGTTATTGACCACGCCGGAGCACGATCAACCTGACCACGAAGGTCTATTCCTGCAAGCAATCGAAGAACAAGCAAGAATATGATAAAAGCAATCTGAATATCGCGAACATGTATGAAGTATTGATAATGGTGGGGATCCGAAAAGTGGTCTTGGTCTGGTCGTTGGACACAAACGAAGCACACGAAGTTGCAATGGCTAACTTTTAACTAAACAAATCCCAAGGAAAAAGCTACTAGATGGATCTACTTATATAGGAGCAAGGGGTGGCGGCCAAGGAGGTGGGAGGACGTCCCAAGGCAGCCTAAAACTAACCCTAGGTCGTACAAGGCTCATGGGCCCAAGTGGAGGTGATGTAACACCTTTGGACTTATAGTTTGACTCAGATTCTGCTGCAGCATCAGATTGTTTCGTACACAACTCAACGCTCCGGACGAATTTGAAGGTGATTCCAATTGGGTTGGAAAGTGCACGAAATCTAGTTTCCAACAAAAAAAGAATCACCCAATTCGGAGTCCGTGTGAAAAACTTGTGTGCGTTTTGAGTCAGGTATGTCTGTGCAGTCCGAATCTGAATCCAGAACGTGACAGACTTGGACTCTATCTTCCCTTGGGCCAAAAGTGACGTGAGAGAACTTTTTGGACAGCAAATAAACATCTCTTTCTTCCTTATCTTCATATTTGGATTGTACAAATGTCCCATACACCTGCAATTAGACAAAACACAAAAGTGTGTGAAGTATTTTTGTTCTGGATAACATAAATAGATTATTCAATAGTTTGCACTAAAAATCACCTGACAAATATGCAAATATGCAATATTTTTGGTCATATCCAAGGTAGTCATGTCCTCATCAATTCTAGGCTCGCTTCTCTAGTCTGGTCTAGCCTAGGACCAGCACAGTATCGTCGTTGAGCGTTTATTCAACATTGCATCTTTGAATTGATTATTGCTAATCTGTTGCTACCATATATAGCCAACCCAGCTCCACATATTTCTACACCGTGTATACGTACGCTCCCCTGGCAATCGCTTTACTCAATATTCGGAGTTACTTGACACCGCTGGTTGCCAATCACCGCCTGCTGCATGGTAAGAACTTGTAAGACATTGATATTTGCTTTACTGTGAGCGTTTTACCACCACATCCTAGTAGTTATAGGAACATTATTTTTGGGTTTTGTTTCTTGTTCTACTAATCATGACAGGATCCAGAGTCAATTCATGGGCTTTGTCGATCGCGGGAGACGTGCCACCACCTTTGCAAATACCACAACCGTCACGAGAGGTGCACAAACATCCAAATGCACATGATCAGGTTAATGTATCTATACCACCATTTAATGGCCGTTTTAAACCTGCTTTATATATTGAATGGGAGTTCGACATAAAAAATATATTTGCTTCCCATAATTTTGATGAACATAAAAAGGTTAAGGTTGCGTGATGAGGACATCAATACAATTGTTACACCCACAGCCCCTGCTGCTATACATACTGGACCAATTACTAGAGCTCGTGCACGCCAACTAAATTACCAGGTACTTTCGTTTCTTTGTAATGATTCTAATGTTCATGAGAATATGATGCTGCCTAAATTGGATACATTTGTTTTGCTTACAAATGAAGGGCCTAGCTTGGAGAAGGATGAACATTGGAGCAAGAACAAGCATGGAGATGATGGCATGCGCAAGGGGAACAAGAATGGAGTTACAAGTGATGATTTCAGGACTTTGAAGCCACCATAATGGGTGCATGAAGCCTTGGACGAAATATACAAGATGCCACTTCATAAATTTCGTCCCGAGGCTATTTTAGGTGCTGCGTCACCTTATTATTGGGCCAGGCCCATGTAATTTCGAAATACATAAGTATAGGCTATTTTTAGAGTCCGTATGTGTGGGGAAACAAGAGATAGGGTTGATTTCGGACCCCTCCACCAAGGGCCACGAAATTCCCCCCTCTTCCTCCATATATACAGCCCTTAGGGCATCGTTTAGACTTTGGGTTTGGTTTAGATTAAAAGTTCGCCATAGCTGCAACTTCGCGTACTTCGTTTGTGTTCAACGACCAGACAAAGGCGTCACAGAACCCCACCTTGATCAATAAAGCTTTCATCTTATATTCGCAATATCCAGATTGCAATCTCAGTTTCTTGCTTGTTCTTCGTTTGCTCGCAGGAAACAGACCCTCGTGGTCAGGTTGATCGTGCTCCGGCGTGGTCAATAACCTCTCGGAGTTGGTTTAGCGATTGCTAAGGCGCGACGTCCTCGCACGTTCGTAGTCGGATCGTCAAAGTCGACTTCCACCAAAGCGAAATCCACCATCTCATCGAAAGACGGGACACCTTTGCCTCTATCACTTGGACTCTATCTTCTCTTGGGCCAAAAGTGACGTGAGAGAACTTTTTGGACAGCAAATAAACATCTCTTTCTTCCTTATCTTCATATGTGGATTGTACAAATGTCCCATACACCTGCAATTAGACAAAACACAAAAGTGTGTGAAGTATTTTTGTTCTGGATAACATAAATAGATTATTGAATAGTTTGCACTAGAAATCACCTGACAAATATGCATATATGCAATATTTTTGGTCATATCCAAGGTAGTCATGTCCTCATCATCCTCCCCTTCTTGAAAATAAAGCCGTCCTCGGCGTTGCTTAATCTGAAATGTGGCTAACAAAAGAGACAAGGTGTACATGTTGTATATGTATATGTCATCCATTTTTACTTCCCTTGATTTTTGCATATATGACACATGAATAGATGAGTAACTTGCATAGTTCATAAAATCTAAAGCCAAAAAATTAGCACAAGAAGTAGAAGGCATGAAAATATTGCAACTCAGTTTACACATATAAGTGAAGCTCTTATTCATTTCAAAAGATTGACAATGTTCATCATTAAACCATCCCAACATTGGTGAATAAACCTTACTTGCATCAAATTTACATGCTACAACATGCTTAAATAAGCAAACATGCAATAAGTCATTCAACACAGAATCATCACCAAGATTAGAGGTCATATCAAAATGATTAAACATTGGTTCTTTTGCATCAATAGTTAATTCAATGGGTGCACTCAAAATTGTTGGTATTTCAGTTGTTTGATCACATGGCAAAGTCAAATTATCAACGTAGTCCTCTAAAATAGGTGGTGTGATCAAAGTAGTGGGTAGCTCATCAGATGGTGCATTCAAATTGACAAGGCATTCATCATTCTCATGTAGAGATGGAAGATCAGTACCTTTGTCATTACCTCTTATGATCAACTCAGGTGATGTAGCCACTCTCGGGGGCGATGTGTCACATGGTGGAGGTGATGTAGTCCTGACAACAACGGATGTGGTTGTCATAGTATGCCTAGTAGTTGAAGGAACAATCATATCAACTCTTGGAATGTGCATCGTGCGCTTGTTCTCCTCGTGGCCAACACGTCGTTTTATTTCCTGTTCAGCTTTGCAAGCAAGATGAAACAAATGGTCCATAGGATAACACTCTTCATGAATTAGTATCTCTTGAATATCACGGTTTAATCCTCCCCAAAATCTATCCATAAAATCATCTTCACTTTCTTCTAAAGAGGAATGCAACAAGGTAGTTTGTAAATCATCATAATATTTTGTTACAGTTTCACTACCTTGTTTTAAGTGTTGCAACTTCTTAATCATGTCACGAGTATAATAAGCAGGGACGAAAGTATGTCGCATGGTGATGAGGACATCAATACAATTGTTACACCCACAACCCCTGCTGCTATACATACTGGACCAATTACTAGAGCTCGTGCACGCCAACTAAATTACCAGGTACTTTCGTTTCTTGGTAATGATTCTAATGTTCATGAGAATATGATGCTGCCTAAATTGGATACATTTGTTTTGCTTACAAATGAAGGGCCTAGCTTGGAGAAGGATGAACATTGGAGCAAGAACAAGCATGGAGATGATGGCATGCGCAAGGGAAATAAGAACGGAGTTACAAGTGATGATTTCAGGACTTTGAAGCCACCATAATGGGTGCATGAAGCCTTGGACGAAATATACAAGATGCCACTTCATAAATTTCGTCCCGAGGCTATTTTAGGTGCTGCGTCACCTTATTATTGGGCCAGGCCCATGTAATTTCGAAATACATAAGTATAGGCTATTTTTAGAGTCCGTATGTGTGGGGAAACAAGAGATAGGGTTGATTTCGGACCCCTCCACCAAGGGCCACGCAATTCCCCCCTCTTCCTCCATATATACAGCCCTTAGGGCATCGTTTAGACTTTGGGTTTTGTTTAGATTAAAAGTTCGCCATAGCTGCAACTTCGCGTACTTCGTTTGTGTTCAACGACCAGACAAAGGCGTCACAGAACCCCACCTTGATCAATAAAGCTTTCATCTTATATTCGCAATATCCAGATTGCAATCTTAGTTTCTTGCTTGTTCTTCGTTTGCTCGCAGGAAACAGACCTTCGTGGTCAGGTTGATCGTGCTCCGGCGTGGTCAATAACCTCTCGGAGTTGGTTTAGCGATTGCTAAGGCGCGACGTCCTCGCACGTTCGTAGTCGGATCGTCAAAGTCGACTTCCACCAAAGCAAAATCCACCATCTCATCGAAAGACGGGACACCTTTGCCTCTATCAATTTGCTTCCCATAATTTTGATGAACATAAAAAGGTTAAGGTTGCGGTTGGTTCTTTCACTGGTTATGCTTTGGTTTGGTGGAGTGAATATTGTCGGTTACACCCTGATTATATACCTACTACTTGGGATGATTTGAAACTTGCCATGCGACATACTTTCGTCCCTGCTTATTATACTCGTGACATGATTAAGAAGTTGCAACACTTAAAACAAGGTAGTGAAACTGTAACAAAATATTATGATGATTTACAAACTACCTTGTTGCATTCCTCTTTAGAAGAAAGTGAAGATGATTTTATGGATAGATTTTGGGGAGGATTAAACCGTGATATTCAAGAGATACTAATTCATGAAGAGTGTTATCCTATGGACCATTTGTTTCATCTTGCTTGCAAAGCTGAACAGGAAATAAAACGACGTGTTGGCCACGAGGAGAACAAGCGCACGATGCACATTCCAAGAGTTGATATGATTGTTCCTTCAACTACTAGGCATACTATGACAACCACATCCGTTGTTGTCAGGACTACATCACCTCCACCATGTGACACATCGCCCCCGAGAGTGGCTACATCACCTGAGTTGATCATAAGAGGTAATGACAAAGGTACTGATCTTCCATCTCTACATGAGAATGATGAATGCCTTGTCAATTTGAATGCACCATCTGATGAGCTACCCACTACTTTGATCACACCACCTATTTTAGAGGACTACGTTGATAATTTGACTTTGCCATGTGATCAAACAACTGAAATACCAACAATTTTGAGTGCACCCATTGAATTAACTATTGATGCAAAAGAACCAATGTTTAATCATTTTGATATGACCTCTAATCTTGGTGATGATTCTGTGTTGAATGACTTATTGCATGTTTGCTTATTTAAGCATGTTGTAGCATGTAAATTTGATGCAAGTAAGGTTTATTCACCAATGTTGGGATGGTTTAATGATGAACATTGTCAATCTTTTGAAATGAATAAGAGCTTCACTTATATGTGCAAACTGAGTTGCAATATTTTCATGCCTTCTACTTCTTGTGCTAATTTTTTGGCTTTAGATTTTATGAATTATGCAAGTTACTCATCTATTCATGTGTCATATATGCAAAAATCAAGGGAAGTAAAAATGGATGACATATACATATACAACATGTACACCTTGTCTCTTTTGTTAGCCACATTTCAGATTAAGCAACGCCGAGGACGACTTTATTTTCAAGAAGGGGAGGATGATGAGGACATGACTACCTTGGATATGACCAAAAATATTGCATATATGCATATTTGTCAGGTGATTTCTAGTGCAAACTATTCAATAATCTATTTATGTTATTCAGAACAAAAATACTCCACACACTTTTGTGTTTTGTCTAATTGCAGGTGTATGAGACATTTGTACAATCCACATATGAAGATAAGGAAGAAAGAGATATTTATTTGCTGTCCAAAAAGTTCTCTCACGTTACTTTTGGCCCAAGAGAAGATAGAGTCCAAGTCTCTCACGTTCTGGATTCAGATTCGGACTGCACAGACATACCTGACTTAAAACGCACACAAGTTTTTCATACGGACTCCGAATTGGGTGATTCTTTTTTTGTTGGAAACTAGATTTCGTGCACTTTCCAACCAAATTGGAATCACCTTCAAATTCGTCCGGAGCGTTGAGTTGTGGACGAAACAATCTGATGCTGCAGCAGAATCCGAGTCAAACTACAAGTCCAAAGGTGTTACATCACCTCCACTTGGGCCCATTGGCCTTGTACGACCTAGATTTGGTTTTAGGCTGCCTTGGGACGTCCTCCCACCTCCTTGGCCGCCACCCCTTGCTCCTATATAAGTAGATCCATCTAGTAACTTTTCCTTGGGATTTGTTTAGTTAAAAGTTAGCCATTCCAACTTCGTGTACTTCGTTTGTGTCCAACGACCAGACCAAGATCGCTTACGGATCCCCACCTTTATCAATACTTCATATATACTCGTAATATTCAGATTGCTTTTATCATATTCTTGCTTGTTCTTCGATTGCTTGCAGGAATAGACCTTCGTGGTCAGGTTGATTGTGCTCCGGCGTGGTCAATAACCTCTCGGAGTTGGTTTACCGATTGCTAAGGCGCAACGTCGTGCACGTTTGTAGTCGGATCGTCAAAGTCGTCTCCACCAAATCGATAGTTATCATCTCATCGAAAGATCGGGACACCCTCGCCGTCTTTCGATGAGATGATGGATATCGCTTTGGTGGAAGTCGACTTTGACGATCCGACTACGAACGTGCGAGGACGTCGCGCCTTAGCAATCGCTAAACCAACTCCGAGAGGTTATTGACCACGCCGGAGCACGATCAACCTGACCACGAGGGTCTGTTTCCTGCGAGCAAACGAAGAACAAGCAAGAAACTAAGATTGCAATCTGGATATTGCGAATATAAGATGAAAGCTTTATTGATCAAGGTGAGGTTCTGTGACGCCTTTGTCTGGTCCTTGAACACAAACGAAGTACGCGAAGTTGCAGCTATGGCGAACTTTTAATCTAATAACACACCTCCTAATCCAATTCCACTAGCATCACATTCAAGCTCAAAAGTCTTATTAAAATCAGGAAGTTGGAGTAAAGGAGCATGTGTCAACTTATCTTTCAATACCGAGAAGGCTTCTTCCTGTGCGGTACCCTAAAGAAAAGGCACATCTTTCTTTGTAAGCTCATTGAGAGGTGCAGCAATGGTGCTGAAATCTCTCACAAAACGCCTATAGAATCCAGCGAGGCCAAGAAAACTCCTCACGTGTGTGACCGTTTTGGGCTGCGGCCAACTCTCAATAGCTTCAATCTTGGCTTTATCAACTTCAATTCCCTGTGGAGTAACAACATAGCCAAGAAAAGATACTCGGTCGGTGCAAAAGGTGCACTTCCCAAGGTTACCAAACAAACGTGCATCACGTAGAGCAATAAAAACAGCACGTAAATGTTCCAAATGTTCTTCCAAAGATCTGCTATAAATCAATATGTCATCAAAGTAAACTACCACAAATCGTCCAATGAAAACACGTAAAACTTCGTTCATTAATCTCATGAAAGTACTAGGTGCATTAGTTAACCCAAAAGGCATGACTAACCACTCATATAATCCAAACTTAGTTTTAAATGCTGTTTTCCATTCATCTCCCAATTTCATACGAATTTGATGGTAGCCACTACGCAAATCAACTTTGGAGAATATTGTAGAGCCACTCAATTCATCAAGCATATCATCTAGCCTAGGAATAGGATGACGATAACGAATAGTAATATTATTAATGCCTCTACAATCAACACACATACGTGATGTACCATCCTTTTTCGGCACTAGAATAATAGGAACAACACAAGGACTAAGGGATTCGCGTATATAACCTTTGTCGAGAAGCTCTTGTATTTGACGCATAATCTCCTTCGTCTCCTCTGGATTGGTACGGTATGGTGCACGGTTTGGCAGTGAAGCACCGGGAATTAAGTCAATCTGATGCTCAATCCCTCGAATAGGCGGTAATCCCGGTGGCACGTCTTGTGGAAAGACGTCAGCGAACTCCTGCAAAATGTTAGTGACAGCAGAAGGCAAAGAGGAAGGCATGTCCTCGAATGAAAATAATGCCTCTTTGCACACAAAAGCATAGCAAACAGATTTGCTGAAATGTAGCTCATCAATATCAGATTTGGTGGCAAATAAACATGCACTTTTCAATTTAATTTCACAAGCAACACTAGATGGTTTATTATTAGGCTTCATTTGTTGCTCAAATTCTTTTGCCACAATCTGATTTTCACTCTTATTCTTCTCCTGTTTTGCTTTATTAGCTCTATTAATATCATCTTTCAAAATGGAATCAGGAGTCATAGGAAGCAAAGTAATATTTTTATCCTTATGAACAAGAGTATAGTGATTGTTTCTACCATGGTGTACAGAATTTTTATCAAATTGCCATGGTCTACCAAGTAATAAGGAACATGCTTGCATAAGTACCACATCACAATCAACATAATCAGCATATGTAGAGATACTAAAATGCACACGAACAGTACGTGTTACCTTATGATGAGGACATGACTACCTTGGATATGACCAAAAATATTGCATATATGCATATTTGTCAGGTGATTTCTAGTGCAAACTATTCAATAATCTATTTATGTTATCCAGAACAAAAATACTTCACACACTTTTGTGTTTTGTCTAATTGCAGGTGTATGGGACATTTGTACAATCCACATATGAAGATAAGGAAGAAAGAGATGTTTATTTGCTGTCCAAAAAGTTCTCTCACGTCACTTTTGGCCCGAGAGAAGATAGAGTCCAAGTCTCTCATGTTCTGGATTCAGATTCGGACTGCACAGACATACCTGACTCAAAACGCACACAACTTTTTCATACGGACTCCGAATTGGGTGATTCTTTTTTTGCTGGAAACTAGATTTCGTGCACTTTCCAACCCAATTGGAATCACCTTCAAATTCGTCCCGAGCATTGAGTTACGGACGAAACAATCTGACGTTGCAGCAGAATCCGAGTCAAACTACAAGCCCAAAGGTGTTGCGTCACCTCCACTTGGGCCCATGAGCCTTGTACGACCTAGGGTTAGTTTTAGGCTGCCTTGGGACGTCCTTCCACCTCCTTTGCTGCCACCCCTTGCTTCTATATAAGTAGATCCATGATAGAGGCGAGGTGTCCCGATCTTTCGATGAGATGATAACTATCGATTTGGTGGAGACGACTTTGACGATCCGACTACAAACGTGCACGACGTTGCGCCTTAGCAATCGCTAAACCAATCTCCTGAGGTTATTGACCACGCCGGAGCACGATCAACCTGACCACGAAGGTCTATTCCTGCAAGCAATCGAAGAACGAGCAAGAATATGATAAAGGCAATCTGAAGATTGCGAATAAGTATGAAGTATTGATAAAGGTGGGGATCCGTAAGCGGTCTTGGTCTGGTCGTTGGACACAAACGAAATACACGAAGTTGCAATGGCTAACTTTTAACTAAACAAATCCCAAGGAAAAGCTACTAGATGGATCTACTTATATAGGAGCAAGGGGTGGCGGCCAAGGAGGTGGGAGGACGTCCCAAGGCAGCCTAAAACTAAATCTAGGTCGTACAAGGCCAATGGGCCCAAGTGGAGGTGATGTAACACCTTTGGACTTGTAGTTTGACTCGGATTCTGCTGCAGCATCAGATTGTTTCGTCCACAACTCAACGCTCCGGACGAATTTGAAGGTGATTCCAATTGGGTTGGAAAGTGCACGAAATCTAGTTTCCAACAAAAAAAGAATCACCCAATTCGAAGTCCGTATGAAAAACTTGTGTGCGTTTTGAGTCAGGTGTGTCTGTGCAGTCCGAATCTGAATCCAGAACGTGAGAGACTTGGACTCTATCTTCTCTTGGGCCAAAAGTGACGTGAGAGAACTTTTTGGACAGCAAATAAACATCTCTTTCTTTCTTATCTTCATATGTGGATTGTACAAATGTCCCATACACCTGCAATTAGACAAAACACAAAAGTGTGTGAAGTATTTTTGTTCTGGATAACATAAATAGATTATTGAATAGTTTGCACTAGAAATGACCTGACAAATATGCATATATGCAATATTTTTGGTCATATCCAAGGTAGTCATGTCCTCATCATCCTCCCCTTCTTGAAAATAAAGCCGTCCTCGGCGTTGCTTAATCTGAAATGTGGCTAACAAAAGAGACAAGGTGTACATGTTGTATATGTATATGTCATCCATTTTTACTTCCCTTGATTTTTGCATATATGACACATGAATAGATGAGTAACTTGCATAGTTCATAAAATCTAAAGCCAAAAAATTAGCACAAGAAGTAGAAGGCATGAAAATATTGCAACTCAGTTTGCACATATAAGTGAAGCTCTTATTCATTTCAAAAGATTGACAATGTTCATCATTAAACCATCCCAACATTGGTGAATAAACCTTCCTTGCATCAAATTTACATGCTACAACATGCTTAAATAAGCAAACATGCAATAAGTCATTCAACACAGAATCATCACCAAGATTAGAGGTCATATCAAAATGATTAAACATTGGTTCTTTTGCATCAATAGTTAATTCAATGGGTGCACTCAAAATTGTTGGTATTTCAGTTGTTTGATCACATGGCAAAGTCAAATTATCAACGTAGTCCTCTAAAATAGGTGGTGTGATCAAAGTAGTGGATAGCTCATCAGATGGTGCATTCAAATTGACAAGGCATTCATCATTCTCATGTAGAGATGGAAGATCAGTACCTTTGTCATTACCTCTTATGATCAACTCAGATGATGTAGCCACTCTCGGGGGCGATGTGTCACATGGTGGAGGTGATGTAGTCCTGACAACAACGGATGTGGTTGTCATAGTATGCCTAGTAGTTGAAGGAACAATCATATCAACTCTTGGAATGTGCACCGTGCGCTTGTTCTCCTCGTGGCCAACACGACGTGTTATTTCCTGTTCAGCTTTGCAAGCAAGATGAAACAAATGGTCCATAGGATAACACTCTTCATGAATTAGTATCTCTTGAATATCACGGTTTAATCCTCCCCAAAATCTATCCATAAAATCATCTTCACTTTCTTCTAAAGAGGAATGCAACAAGGTAGTTTGTAAATCATCATAATATTTTGTTATAGTTTCACTACCTTGTTTTAAGTGTTGCAACTTCTTAATCATGTCACGAGTATAATAAGCAGGGACGAAAGTATGTCGCATGGCAAGTTTCAAATCATCCCAAGTAGTAGGTATATAATCAGGGTGTAACCGACAATATTCACTCCACCAAACCAAAGCATAACCAGTGAAAGAACCAACCGCAACCTTAACCTTTTTATGTTCATCGAAATTATGGGAAGCAAATATATTTTTTATGTCGAAGTCCCATTCAATATATAAAGCAGGTTTAAAACGGCCATTAAATGGTGGTATAGATACATTAACCTGATCATGTGCATTTGGATGTTTGTGCACCTCTCGTGACGGTTGTGGTATTTGCAAAGGTGGTGGCACGTCTCCCGCGATCGACAAAGCCCATGAATTGACTCTGGATCCTGTCATGATTAGTAGAACAAGAAACAAAACCCAAAAATAATGTTCCTATAACTACTAGGATGTGGTGGTAAAACGCTCACAGTAAAGCAAATATCAATGTCTTACAAGTTCTTACCATGCAGCAGGCGGTGATCGGCAACCAGCGGTGTCAAGTAACTCCGAATATTGAGTAAAGCGATTGCCAGGGGAGCGTACGTATACACGGTGTAGAAATATGTGGAGCTGGGTTGGCTATATATGGTAGCAAAAGATTAGCAATAATCAATTCAAAGATCGAATGTTGAATAAACGCTCAACGACGGTACTGTGCTGGTCCTAGGCTAGACCGGACTAGAGACGCGAGCCTAGAACACTAATGAGGTCACGACGTAGCACAACTAGCATCAATGAAGGATACTAAGTAGCTCTTGACAGCAAGATATAAGTGAAGATCACAACAGTAGTGAAGATAATGAGGTGAAACAACAGCCAAGCAGGATATATCAACAACTTTGTCTCCAACTTTCCTCTGAAAAAGTTTGTGCCGATTTTTTTGTTTTTTTTTCTTCTCTCTTTTTTTTTCTCACACTTTTTTTTCTTTCTCTCCTTTTTTTTGACTTTTTTTTTCTCTCGTTTTTTCTCTCTCTTTTTTTCTCCCTCTTTCCAAAACAAACTAGATAAGATGCAGATTGGATCAAGTGAAGATGTGAACGATCTCAACTATTATTATGACAATGAATGGTGGGTAGCACGTGGTGGAAATTGATGGATGGGTGGTGGACAGCGGAAGAGATAATGATGCAGCGGTGGCGTGACTAATGTGAACAGAACTCGAAACTCTAAACGAACTAGACACTAAGACCAGCAACTCGACACGACGATGCAATCGATAATTCAACTATGCAATCAATGAAAAGAAAATTGCAACGGCTTAGACTGGCTTGGACCAAGGATGAATAGATCTAACTCTTTTTTGTGGCTTTTTCTTGGACAATAGGTAAGAAAGTAAATCTAATCTAGGAAAACTGGAAATTCTCACCGAGCAACCTGAAAACTGATACCACTTGATAGAGGCGAGGTGTCCCGATCTTTCGATGAGATGATAACTATCGATTTGGTGGAGACGACTTTGACGATCCGACTACAAACGTGCACGACGTTGCGCCTTAGCAATCGCTAAACCAATCTCCTGAGGTTATTGACCACGCCGGAGCACGATCAACCTGACCACGAAGGTCTATTCCTGCAAGCAATCGAAGAACGAGCAAGAATATGATAAAGGCAATCTGAATATTGCGAATAAGTATGAAGTATTGATAAAGGTGGGGATCCGTAAGCGGTCTTGGTCTGGTCGTTGGACACAAACGAAATACACGAAGTTGCAATGGCTAACTTTTAACTAAACAAATCCCAAGGAAAAGCTACTAGATGGATCTACTTATATAGGAGCAAGGGGTGGCGGCCAAGGAGGTGGGAGGACGTCCCAAGGCAGCCTAAAACTAAATCTAGGTCGTACAAGGCCAATGGGCCCAAGTGGAGGTGATGTAACACCTTTGGACTTGTAGTTTGACTCGGATTCTGCTGCAGCATCAGATTGTTTCGTCCACAACTCAACGCTCCGGACGAATTTGAAGGTGATTCCAATTGGGTTGGAAAGTGCACGAAATCTAGTTTCCAACAAAAAAAGAATCACCCAATTCGAAGTCCGTATGAAAAACTTGTGTGCGTTTTGAGTCAGGTGTGTCTGTGCAGTCCGAATCTGAATCCAGAACGTGAGAAACTTGGACTCTATCTTCTCTTGGGCCAAAAGTGACGTGAGAGAACTTTTTGGACAGCAAATAAACATCTCTTTCTTCCTTATCTTCATATGTGGATTGTACAAATGTCCCATACACCTGCAATTAGACAAAACACAAAAGTGTGTGAAGTATTTTTGTTCTGGATAACATAAATAGATTATTGAATAGTTTGCACTAGAAATCACCTGACAAATATGCATATATGCAATTTTTTGTCATATCCAAGGTATTCATGTCCTCATCAATCCATCTAGTAGCTTTTTCCTAGGGATTTGTTTAGTTGAAAGTTAGCCATTACAACTTCGTGTACTTCGTTTGTGTCCAACGACCAGACCAAGACCGCTTACGGATCCCCACCATTATCAATACCTCATATATATTTGCAATATTCAGATTGCTTTATCATATTCTTGCTCGTTCTTCGATTGTTTGCAGGAATAGACCTTCGTGGTCAGACTGACTGTGCTTCCGGCATCGTCAGTAACCTCAGGAGATTGGTTTAGCGATTGCTAAGGCGCAACGTCGTGCACGTTTGTAGTCGGATCGTCAAAGTCGTCTCCACCAAATCGATAGTTATCATCTCATCGAAAGATCGGGACACCCTCGCCTCTATCAAGTGGTATCAGTTTTCAGGTTGCTCGGTGAGATTTTATAGTTTTTCATAGTTTAGATCGCATCTGTCATTCATACCTACAGTCCATGAAAAATCCATAAAAAAGTTAGATCTGTTCATCATTTATCCAAGCCAGTCTGAGCCTTTGCAATTTTCTATTCATTGCTTGCATAGTTGAATTATCGGTTGCATCGTCGTGTTAGTTGCTGGTCTTAGTGTCTAGTTCCTTTAGAGTTTCGAGTTTTGTTCACATTAGTCACGCCGCCGCTGCATCATTATCCCTTCCGCTGTCCACCATCCCATCCATTAATTTCCACCACGTGCTACACACTGTTCATTATCATAATCATAGTTGAGGTCATTCACATTTCGCCTGATCCAATCTGCATCTTATCTAGTTTGTCTTGGAAAGAGGGAGAAAAAAAAGATAGAGGAAAAAAAAGAGAGGAAAAAAAAGAAAAAGAGAGAGAAGAAAAAGAAAAAAAAAGCGTGAGAAAAAAAAAAGAGAAGAAAAAAAATCGGATCTATCTAGAATCAATCTCGTACCTGAATTCGGATTGGAATCTGTTTGCGCACTGTTCAGCAAAACAGGTGTATCTTCCTCATACGAAGTCCGTTTTGGCTCCGTGAGTACTCAAATCGAAGCTAGCGACGAGCCGCATCTAAATAGTTGTAGAAGCAAGTTCAATATTTGACACCTCAAAATCGGCTTCTAAATAGGTCTTTTTGCCCTCCGAAGTTCATGAACACAGCTTGTTCCAATTTTTCAGGCTAGTTTTAGAATTCTTTGACTCATCATATCAACTCGGAATTGAGTGATTCTTTTTGCATTGGAAAGCTTGAGTTAGTAGCATTCTTTGAAAGAATTTATCAAAAAATTGTCTCAAATTTTTCAAGAGGAAAGTTGGAGAGAGAGTTGTTGTATATCCTGCTTGACAGTTGTTTTTCATCTTTATCTTCACTGCCGTTGTGATCTTCACTTATATCTTGCTGTCAAGAGCTACTTAGTATCCTTCATTGATGCTAGTTGTGCTACACCGTGACCTTATTAGTGTTCTAGGCTCGCGTCTCTAGTCCGGTCTAGCCTAGGACCAGCACAGTACCGTCGTTGAGCATTTATTCAACATTGCATCTTTGAATTGATTATTGCTAATCTTTTGCTACCATATATAGCCAACCTAGCTCCACATATTTATACACCGTGTATACGTACGCTCCCCTGGCAATCGCTTTACTCAATATTCGGAGTTACTTGACACCGCTGGTTGCCGATCACCGCCTGCTGCATGGTAAGAACTTGTAAGACATTAATATTTGCTTTACTGTGAGCGTTTTACCACCACATCCTAGTAGTTATAGGAACATTATTTTTGGGTTTTGTTTCTTGTTCTACTAATCATGATAGGATCCAGAGTCAATTCATGGGCTTTGTCGATCGCGGGAGACGTGCCACCACCTTTGCAAATACCACAACCGTCACGAGAGGTGCAGAAATATCCAAATGCACATGATCAGGTTAATGTATCTATACCACCATTTAATGGCCATTTTAAACCTGCTTTATATATTGAATGGGAGTTCGACATAAAAAATATATTTGCTTCCCATAATTTCGATGAACATAAAAAGGTTAAGGTTGCGGTTGGTTCTTTCACTGGTTATGCTTTGGTTTGGTGGAGTGAATATTGTTGGTTACACCCTGATTATATACCTACTACTTGGGATGATTTGAAACTTGCCATGCGACATACTTTCGTCCCTGCTTATTATACTCGTGACATGATTAAGAAGTTGCAACACTTAAAACAAGGTAGTGACACTGTAACAAAATATTATGATGATTTACAAACTACCTTGTTGCATTCCTCTTTAGAAGAAAGTGAAGATGATTTTATGGATAGATTTTGGGGAGGATTAAACCGTGATATTCAAGAGATACTAATTCATGAAGAGTGTTATCCTATGGACCATTTGTTTCATCTTGCTTGCAAAGCTGAACAGGAAATAAAACGACGTGTTGGCCACGAGGAGAACAAGCGCACGGTGCACATTCCAAGAGTTGATATGATTGTTCCTTCAACTACTAGGCATACTATGACAACCACATCCGTTGTTGTCAAGACTACATCACCTCCACCATGTGACACATCGCCCCCGAGAGTGGCTACATCATCTGAGTTGATCATAAGAGGTAATGACAAAAGTACTGATCTTCCATCTCTACATGAGAATGATGAATGCCTTGTCAATTTGAATGCACCATCTGATGAGCTACCCACTACTTTGATCACACCACCTATTTTAGTGGACTACGTTGTTAATTTGACTTTGCCATGTGATCAAACAACTGAAATACCAAAAATTTTGAGTGCACCCATTGAATTAACTATTGATGCAAAAGAACCAATGTTTAATCATTTTGATATGACCTCTAATCTTGGTGATGATTCTGTGTTGAATGACTTATTGCATGTTTGCTTATTTAAGCATGTTGTAGCATGTAAATTTGATGCAAGTAAGGTTTATTCACCAATGTTGGGATGGTTTAATGATGAACATTGTCAATCTTTTGAAATGAATAAGAGCTTCACTTATATGTGCAAACTGAGTTGCAATATTTTCATGCCTTCTACTTCTTGTGCTAATTTTTTGGCTTTAGATTTTATGAACTGTGCAAGTTACTCATCTATTCATGTGTCATATATGCAAAAATCAAGGGAAGTAAAAATGGATGATATATACATATACAACATGTACACCTTGTCTCCTTTGTTAGCCACATTTCAGATTAAGCAACGCCGAGGACGGCTTTATTTTCAAGAAGGAGAGGATGATGAGGACATGACTACCTTGGATATGACCAAAAATATTGCATATATGCATATTTGTCAGGTGATTTCTAGTGCAAACTATTCAATAATCTATTTATGTTATTCAGAACAAAAATACTTCACACACTTTTGTGTTTTGCCTAATTGCAGGTGTATGGGACATTTGTACAATCCACATATGAAGATAAGGAAGAAAGAGATGTTTATTTGCTGTCCAAAAAGTTCTCCCACGTCACTTTTGGCCCAAGAGAAGATAGAGTCCAAGTCTCTCACGTTCTGGATTCAGATTCGGACTGCACAGACATACCTGACTCAAAACGCACACAACGTTTTCATACGGACTCCGAATTGGGTGATTCTTTTTTTGCTGGAAACTAGATTTCATGCACTTTCCAACCCAATTGGAATCACCTTCAAATTCGTCCCGAGCGTCGAGTTACGGACGAAACAATCTGACGTTGCAGCCGAATCCGAGTCAAACTACAAGCCCAAAGGTGTTGCATTACCTCCACTTGGGCCCATGAGCCTTGTACGACCTAGGGTTAGTTTTAGGCTGCCTTGGGACGTCCTTCCACCTCCTTTGCTGCCACCCCTTGCTTCTATATAAGTAGATCCATCTAGTAGCTTTTTCCTGGGGATTTGTTTAGTTAAAAGTTAGCCATTGCAACTTCGTGTACTTCGTTTGTGTCCAACGACCAGACCAAGACCGTTTACGGATCCCCACCATTATCAATACCTCATATATATTTGCAATATTCAGATTGCTTTATCATATTCTTGCTCGTTCTTCGATTGCTTGCAGGAATAGACCTTCGTGGTCAGGCTGACTGTGCTTCCGGCATCGTCAGTAACCTCAGGAGATTGGTTTAGCGATTGCTAAGGCGCAACGTCGTGCACGTTTGTAGTCGGATCGTGATAGAGGCAAAGGTGTCCCGTCTTTCGATGAGATGATGGATATCGCTTTGGTGGCAGTCGACTTTGACGATCCGACTACGAACGTGCGAGGACGTCGCGCCTTAGCAATCGCTAAACCAACTCCGAGAGGTTATTGACCACGCCGGAGCACGATCAACCTGACCACGAGGGTCTGTTTCCTGCGAGCAAACGAAGAACAAGCAAGAAACTGAGATTGCAATCTGGATATTGCGAATATAAGATGAAAGCTTTATTGATCAAGGTGGGGTTCTGTGACGCCTTTGTCTGGTCGTTGAACACAAACGAAGTACGCGAAGTTGCAGCTATGGCGAACTTTTAATCTAAACAAAACCCAAAGTCTAAACGATGCCCTAAGGGCTGTATATATGGAGGAAGAGGGGGGGAATTTCGTGGCCCTTGGTGGAGGGGTCCGAAATCAACCCTATCTCTTGTTTCCCCACACATACGGACTCTAAAAATAGCCTATAATTATGTATTTCGAAATTACATGGGCCTGGCCCAATAATAAGGTGACGCAGCACCTAAAATAGCCTCGGGACGAAATTTATAAAGTGGCATCTTGTATATTTCGTCCAAGGCTTCATGCACCCATTATGGTGGCTTCAAAGTCCTGAAATCATCACTTGTAACTCCGTTCTTGTTCTCCTTGAGCATGCCATCATCTCCATGCTTGTTCTTGCTCCAATGTTCATCCTTCTCCAAGCTAGGCCCTTCATTTGTAAGCAAAACAAATGTATCCAATTTAGGCAGCGTCATATTCTCATGAACATTAAAATCATTACCAAGAAACGAAAGTACCTGGTAATTTAGTTGGCGTGCACGAGCTCTAGTAATTGGTCCAGTATGTATAGCAGCAGGGGCTGTGGGTGTAACAATTGTATTGATGTCCTCATCAACGTACTTGCTACACATTTCTTTTGGCCAAAGATGAGACGGGATGTTGAGCGTTTTATTGCTCGATGCACTACATGTCAAAAAGCTAAGTCACGACTCAATCCTCATGGTTTATATATGCCTTTGCCTGTACCTAGTGTTCCTTGGGAGGATATATCTATGGACTTTGTTTTAGGTTTACCTCGAACAAAGAAGGGGAGGGATAGCATATTTGTTGTCGTGGATAGATTCTCGAAAATGGCACACTTTATACCATGTCATAAAAGCGATGATGCTGTTAATGTTGCTGATTTGTTCTTTCGTGAAATTATTCGCTTGCATGGTGTGCCAAATACTATTGTTTCAGATCGTGATACTAAATTTCTTAGCCACTTTTGGAGATGTTTATGGGCTAAGTTGGGGACTAAACTGCTTTTTAGTACTACTTGTCACCCCCAAACTGATGGACAAACTGAAGTAGTCAATAGAACGTTGTCTACTATGCTTAGGGCTGTTTTGAAGAATAATAAGAAAATGTGGGAGGAATGCTTGCCTCATATTGAATTTGCTTATAATCGTTCGTTGCATTCTACTACTAAGATGTGCCCTTTTGAAGTTGTGTATGGTTTCCTACCTTGTGCACCTATTGATTTGTTGCCTCTTCCATCTTCGGAGAAGGTTAATTTTGATGCTAAACAACGTGCTGAATTGATTTTAAAAATGCATGAGTTAACTAAGGAAAACATTGAGCGCATGAATGCTAAATATAAACTTGCTGGAGATAAGGGTAGAAAACATGTTGTGTTTGCACCTGGAGATCTTGTTTGGTTACATTTGCGTAAGGAGAGATTTCCTGATTTGCGCAAATCAAAGTTAATGCCACGTGCTGATGGTCCCTTTAAGGTGTTAGAGAAAATAAATGATAATGCATATAAACTTGAGCTGCCTGCAGATTTTGGGGTTAGTCCCACTTTTAACATTGCAGATTTGAAGCCTTATTTGGGTGAGGAAGATGAACTTCCGTCGAGGACGACTTCATTTCAAGAAGGGGAGGATGATGAGGACATCAATACAATTGTTACACCCACAGCCCCTGCTGCTATACATACTGGACCAATTACTAGAGCTCGTGCACGCCAACTAAACTACCAGGTACTTTCGTTTCTTGGTAATGATTCTAATGTTCATGAGAATATGATGCTGCCTAAATTGGATACATTTGTTTTGCTTACAAATGAAGGGCCTAGCTTGGAGAAGGATGAATATTGGAGCAAGAACAAGAACGGAGTTACAAGTGATGATTTCAGGACTTTGAAGCCACCATAATGGGTGCATGAAGCCTTGGACGAAATATACAAGATGCCACTTCATAAATTTCGTCCCGAGGCTATTTTAGGTGCTGCGTCACCTTATTATTGGGCCAGGCCCATGTAATTTCGAAATACATAAGTATAGGCTATTCTTAGAGTCCGTATGTGTGGGGAAACAAGAGATAGGGTTGATTTCGGACCCCTCCACCAAGGGCCACGAAATTCCCCCCCTCTTCCTCCATATATACAGCCCTTAGGGCATCGTTTAGACTTTGGGTTTTGTTTAGATTAAAAGTTCGCCATAGCTGCAACTTCGCGTACTTCGTTTGTGTTCAACGACCAGACAAAGGCGTCACAGAACCCCACCTTGATCAATAAAGCTTTCATCTTATATTCGCAATATCCAGATTGCAATCTCAGTTTCTTGCTTGTTCTTCGTTTGCTCGCAGGAAACAGACCCTCGTGTTCAGGTTGATCGTGCTCCGGCGTGGTCAATAACCTCTCGGAGTTGGTTTAGCGATTGCTAAGGCGCGACGTCCTCGCACGTTCGTAGTCGGATCATCAAAGTCGACTGCCACCAAAGCGATATCCATCATCTCATCGAAAGACGGGACACCTTTGCCTCTATCACTTTATCATATTCTTGCTCGTTCTTCGATTGCTTGTAGGAATAGACCTTCGTGGTCAGGCTGACCATGCTTCCGGCATCGTCAGTAACCTCAGGAGATTGGTTTAGCGATTGCTAAGGCGCAACGTCTTGCACGTTTGTAGTCGGATCGTCAAAGTCGACTCCACCAAATCGATAGTTATCATCTCATCGAAAGATCGGGACCCTCGCCTCTATCAGCGCCAATGCCTATCGATCCTGCACTTCACGTTCAGCTTTACAAGCAAGATGAAATAAACAAGTGATATTAGTATACTCCTTGTATTCTTGATGAGGACATCAATACAATTGTTACACCCACAGCCCCTGCTGCTATACATACTGGACCAATTACTAGAGCTCGTGCACGCCAACTAAATTACCAGGTACTTTCGTTTCTTGGTAATGATTCTAATGTTCATGAGAATATGATGCTGCCTAAATTGGATACATTTGTTTTGCTTACAAATGAAGGGCCTAGCTTGGAGAAGGATGAACATTGGAGCAAGAACAAGCATGGAGATGATGGCATGCGCAAGGGGAACAAGAACGGAGTTACAAGTGATGATTTCAGGACTTTGAAGCCACCATAATGGGTGCATTAAGCCTTGGACGAAATATACAAGATGCCACTTCATAAATTTCGTCCCGAGGCTATTTTAGGTGCTGCGTCACCTTATTATTGGGCCAGGCCCATGTAATTTCGAAATACATAAGTATAGGCTATTTTTAGAGTCCGTATGTGTGGGGAAACAAGAGATAGGGTTGATTTCGGACCCCTCCACCAAGGGCCACGAAATTCCCCCCCTCTTCCTCCATATATACAGCCCTTAGGGCATCGTTTAGACTTTGGGTTTTGTTTAGATTAAAAGTTTGCCATAGCTGCAACTTCGCGTACTTCGTTTGTGTTCAACGACCAGACAAAGGCGTCACAGAACCCCACCTTGATCAATAAAGCTTTCATCTTATATTCGCAATATCCAGATTGCAATCTCAGTTTCTTGCTTGTTCTTCGTTTGCTCGCAGGAAACAGACCCTCGTGGTCAGGTTGATCGTGCTCCGGCGTGGTCAATAACCTCTCGGAGTTGGTTTAGCGATTGCTAAGGCGCGACGTCCTCGCACGTTCGTAGTCGGATCGTCAAAGTCGACTTCCACCAAAGCGAAATCCACCATCTCATCGAAAGACGGGACACCTTTGCCTCTATCAAGTAGAATGCAATGAACGATTATAAGCAAATTCAATATGAGGCAAGCATTCCTCCCACATTTTCTTATTATTCTTCAAAACAGCCCTAAGCATAGTAGACAACGTTCTATTGACTACTTCAGTTTGTCCATCAGTTTGGGGGTGACAAGTAGTACTAAAAAGCAGTTTAGTCCCCAACTTAGCCCATAAACATCTCCAAAAGTGGCTAAGAAATTTAGTATCACGATCTGAAACAATAGTATTTGGCACACCATGCAAGCGAATAATTTCACGAAAGAACAAATCAGCAACATTAACAGCATCATCGCTTTTATGACATGGTATAAAGTGTGCCATTTTCGAGAATCTATCCACGACAACAAATATGCTATCCCTCCCCTTCTTTGTTCGAGGTAAACCTAAAACAAAGTCCATAGATATATCCTCCCAAGGAACACTAGGTACAGGCAAAGGCATATATAAACCATGAGGATTGAGTCGTGACTTAGCTTTTTGACATGTAGTGCATCGAGCAATAAAACTCTCAACATCCCGTCTCATCTTTGGCCAAAAGAAATGTGTAGCAAGTACGTCCTCCGTCTTCTTCACGCCAAAGTGTCCCATTAATCCTCCTCCATGCGCCTCCTGTAACAACAAAAGACGAACGGAGCTAGCTGGAATGCATAGCTTGTTAGCACGAAACACAAATCCACCGTTAACGACAAACTTGTTCCACGTTCTTCCTTCTTTACAATTCTGCATTACATCTTTAAAATCAGCATCATGCACATATTGATGTTTGATGGTCTCCAAACCAAATATTTTGAAGTCAAGTTGTGAAAGCATAGTATAGCGACGAGACAATGCATCAGCAATAACATTTTGTTTTCCCTTCTTGTGTTTAATGACATAAGGGAAAGTCTCAATGAATTCAACCCATTTAGCATGTCTACGATTCAGTTTAGCTTGACTTTTAATATGTTTCAAAGATTCATGATCAGAATGTATAACAAATTCTTTGGGCCATAAATAATGTTGCCATGTTTCTAAAGTCCGAACAAGAGCATATAATTCTTTATCATAAGTAGAATAATTCAGACTAGGCCCACTCAATTTTTCAGAAAAGTATGCAACAGGTTTGCCATCTTGTAATAACACACCTCCTAATCCAATTCCACTAGCATCACATTCAAGCTCAAAAGTCTTATTAAAATCAGGAAGTTGGAGTAAAGGAGCATGTGTCAACTTTCTTTCAATACCGTTAAGGCTTCTTCCTGTGCGGTACCCCAAAGAAAAGGCACATCTTTCTTTGTAAGCTCATTGAGAGGTGCAGCAATGGTGCTGAAATCTCTCACAAAACGCCTATAGAATCCAGCGAGGCCAAGAAAACTCCTCACTTGTGTGACCGTTTTGGGTTGCGGCCAACTCTCAATAGCTTCAATCTTGGCTTTATCAACTTCAATTCCCTGTGGAGTAACAACATAGCCAAGAAAAGATACTCGGTCGGTGCAAAAGGTGCACTTCCCAAGGTTACCAAACAAACGTGCATCACGTAGAGCAATAAAAACAGCACGTAAATGTTCTAAATGTTCTTCCAAAGATGTGCTATAAATAAATATGTCATCAAAGTAAACTACCACAAATCGTCCAATGAAAGCACGTAAAACTTCGTTCATTAATCTCATGAAAGTACTAGGTGCATTAGTTAACACAAAAGGCATGACTAACCACTCATATAATCCAAACTTAGTTTTGAATGCTGTTTTCCATTCATCTCCCAATTTCATACGAATTTGATGGTAGCCACTACGCAAATCAACTTTGGAGAATATTGTAGAGCCACTCAATTCATCAAGCATATCATCTAGCCTAGGAATAGGATGACGATAACGAATAGTAATATTATTAATGCCTCTACAATCAACACACATACGTGATGTACCATCCTTTTTCGGCACTAGAATAATAGGAACAGCACAAGGACTAAGGGATTCGCGTATATAACCTTTGTCGAGAAGCTCTTGTACTTGGCGCATAATCTCCTTCGTCTCCTCTGGATTGGTACGGTATGGTGCACGGTTTGGCAGTGAAGCACCGGGAATTAAGTCAATCTGATGCTCAATCCCTCGAATAGGCGGTAATCCCGGTGGCACGTCTTGTGGAAAGACGTCAGCGAACTCCTGCAAAATGGTAGTGACAGCAGGAGGCAAAGAGGAAGGCACGTCCTCGAATGAAAATAATGCCTCTTTGCACACAAAAGCATAGCAAACAGATTTGCTAAAATCTAGCTCATCAATATCAGATTTGGTGGCAAATAAACATGCACTTTTCAATTTAATTTCAGAAGCAACACTAGATGGTTTATTATTAGGCTTCATTTGTTGCTCAAATTCTTTTGCCACAATCTGATTTTCACTCTTATTCGTCTCCTATTTTGCTTTATTAGCTCTATTAATATCATCTTTTAAAATGGAATCAGGAGTCATAGGAAGCAAAGTAATATTTTTATCCTTATGAACAAGAGTATAGTGATTGTTTCTACCATGGTGTACAGAATTTTTATCAAATTGCCATGGTCTACCAAGTAATAAGGAACATGCTTGCATAGGTACCACATCACAATCAACATAATCAGCATATGTAGAGATACTAAAATGCACACGAACAGTACGTGTTACCTTAACCTTGCCGCTGTTGTTGAACCATTGGATGTAGTAAGGATGTGGATGTGGTCTTGTGGTGAGAGAAAGCTTCTCCACCATCTCCATGCTAGCCAAGTTGTTGCAGCTACCTCCGTCTATGATGACGCGCACAGAACGTTCCTTCACAACTCCCTTGGTATGGAACAAATTGTGCCTCTGATTTTGCTCAGCTTGTGTGACCTGCACACTGAAAACACGTTGAGCAACTAAACATTCATACCTGTCAGCGTCTTCAGGAGCCATGTATTGCGTCTCATGATCAGAATCATCTCCACCATGTTCTTCACGTGTAATAAGAGCCAAAGTCTCCTCATCATAGTCACTAGCGGACTCATATCCACCATCCGCGGTAGCAATCATCACACGTGGAGATTTGCATTCTCTCGCATAATGACCTCCTCCCTTACAACGACGACAAATAATATCACTTGTGTGCCCTGTTGATGCCATGGAAGAAGAAGAACTCCGTGCAGGCCCAGCAGGTGCGCTCTTGGCAGATAATGGTGGTTGTGCCTGTTTTCTTGTATCACGACTGGAGGAGGCACCTAATTGAGGTGCTGGTGCAGTTGAAGTAGAAGATGCACGCGGTGTCCATGATGAATGTCGGCCTGCAGAAAAGTTAGTTCGCCCCAATGCTTGTCGATCCTGCACTTCACGTTCAGCTTTACAAGCAAGATGGAATAAACGAGTGATATTAGTATACTCCTTATAGTCTAGAATGGTCTGAATCTCTCTATTTAATCGACCCAGAAAACGTGCAAGCATAGCTTCATTCTCCTCAACAATACCACATCTAATCATGCCAGTTTGTAATTCCTGATAATATTTTTCTACAGAATTTTTTCCTTGTCTTAAATGCTGCAATTTTTGAAGCAATTCACGTTGATAATATGGTGGAACCCAACGCGTACGCATAGCAGTTTTCAAAGCAGCCCAAGTAGTTGGAATAGGATATAATCGACAATGTTCAGACCACCAGACACATGCAAAACTAGTGAAAGCACAAACAGCAGCAGCAACCCATCTCTCCTCGGGATATTGTAAACATGTAAAACGTTGTTCAGTTTCTAACTCCCAAGTAAGATATATATCAGGAACATATCTACCCTCAAATGGTGGAATATTCAATTTCAGTTTAGGAATATGGACATCATCTCGTACCTGAGGTGGTGGTGCAGGCCTACCATTACGAATATATACCTGAGGTCGACCTGGTGGTGGTGGTGCTGGTGGCTGCATGTAGTTCGGATTTTGATCAACCTCATCCTCATAATCTCCCACATAATCATCATCCTCCTGGGTACCAGCAGCAGCAGTAGCAGGAGCCAAAGAAGCACCACCAGCAGTAGCAGCGGCACCAGAATTTTGTCCTGGCTCAATAGGAACACGCTGTGCTCGTCCATACTGATTCGGAAGGGGGCGTAGTTGTTGTTGTTGCAGAGGTGCGACAGGTGCAACCGGTGGTGGAAGACGCGCAAGCAGTTCATTAAATCTGTTATCGAGCTTTGTTTCGAACGTCTTCTCAAGGCCAGTAATCTTCTCCATGGCCTCTTCAAAATTATTCAGCACATCTTGCACCTGTTCAGTCATCATGTGCTGAAACTTATCATGAAGCTCCTTGTTCGATAAATTCTCCCAGTCAATCTCGTCGGCTTGTGATCCTGGCATGGTTAGCAGCAATAGAAACACACAAGAATATGATCCTACAGACTACGAACAAGTGGTGGTGGTGGGTGTCACAAATCCGTCAAGCAAACCTCAAATTCTTACCAGTTCTTACCCAGCAGAAGGTGGTGATCGGCAACCGTTGTAGTCAAAACTCTCAAAGCTTGGATAGAGCGATTACCAGGGAGAGTCAAACGCGCGACGTAGATGTATGTGGAGCTGGGAAGGCTTATAATATGGTAGCAAAAAGGGTCAGCAATAATCAATTCAGAGATGCAAAGTTGAATAAACGCTCAACGACGGTACTGTGCTGGTCCTAGGCTAGACTGTGCTAGAGACGCGAGCCTAGAACACCAACAAAATCACGGCGCGGCACATAAACAAGGGAAAAGCACACTCTGAATTTTTTTTTCGCTCTTTTTTTTGCGCCCTTTTTTTTGCGCTGCTTTTTTTTTTGCGAAAAATCACTATAATGGCGAGTGTCTCAAAACTCTTCCTAGCTCAAACGGACAGGATGGGCATGAAATTTTTTCGACCAATTTTTTTTTTCGACTGCCCGGACCCAAAAACTGGAAACGGGTCAAAAAAAACTTCCTATAATGGCACCTGTCTCAAAACACTCAGAAACACCTAAAAATAGGATAGCCAGAAATTTTTTCGAAAAATGTGTTTTCGAAAAATTTTGGGCCTAAACGGAGCGTGGCTACCCGACTCTTTTTTTTTCGAAACCTACTCCGGCAAGGAAACACGAATCGGAATCTAGATGGATCTCGAAAACAAACCTAATATGCAAGGAACTCGGATTGGTGGTGGATATATGGTGGTGGTATATGGCAGCGGTGGTGGTAGCGGTGGTAGTATATGGATATGGATCGGTGGTGGTATATGGACACGGATTGGTGGTGGTATATGGATACGGATTCGGAGCGGTGGCGGATAAGCGGTGGTGGTAGATGGCAGGGGCGATGATGATGGTGCGGCGGCGGCGTGACAACTTATGACCAGAACTCGAAACTCTAAAAGACTAGACTCTAAGACCAGCAACTAGACACGACGATGCAACCGCAAATTCAACAAAGCAAAACCCTAAAAAGATTATGCAAAGGCTCAGATTGGTTCGGATATGATGAACTAACCCTAATTTTTTTTGTGGCTTTTTCGTGGACTGTAGGTATGAAGAACAGACTCGATCTAAACTACGAAAAACTGTAAAATCTCACCGAGCAACCTGGAAATCTGATACCACTTGATAGAGGCGGAGGTGTCCCGTCTTTCGATGAGATGATGGATTTTGCTTTGGTGGAAGTCGACTTTGACGATCCGACTACGAACGTGTGAGGACGTCGCGCCTTAGCAATCGCTAAACCAACTCCGAGAGGTTATTGACCACACCGGAGCACGATCAACCTGACCACGAGGGTCTTTTTCCTGCGAGCAAATGAAGAACAAGCAAGAAACTGAGATTGCAATCTGGATATTGCGAATATAAGATGAAAGCTTTATTGATCAAGGTGGGGTTCTGTGACGCCTTTGTCTGGTCGTTGAACACAAACGAAGTACGCGAAGTTGCAGCTATGGCGAACTTTTAATCTAAACAAAACCCAAAGTCTAAACGATGCCCTAAGGGCTGTATATATGGAGGAAGAGGGGGGAATTTCGTGGCCCTTGGTGGAGGGGTCCGAAATCAACCCTATCTCTTGTTTCCCCACACATACGGACTCTAAAAATAGCCTATACTTATGTATTTCGAAATTACATGGGTCTGGCCCAATAATAAGGTGACGCAGCACCTAAAATAGCCTCGGGACGAAATTTATGAAGTGGCATCTTGTATATTTCGTCCAAGGCTTCATGCACCCATTATGGTGGCTTCAAAGTCCTGAAATCATCACTTGTAACTCCGTTCTTGTTCCCCTTGCGCATGCCATCATCTCCATGCTTGTTCTTGCTCCAATGTTCATCCTTCTCCAAGCTAGGCCCTTCATTTGTAAGCAAAACAAATGTATCCAATTTAGGCAGCATCATATTCTCATGAACATTAGAATCATTACCAAGAAACGAAAGTACCTGGTAATTTAGTTGGCGTGCGCGAGCTCTAGTAATTGGTCCAGTATGTATAGCAGCAGGGCCTGTGGGTGTAACAATGGTATTGATGTCCTCATCTGATAGAGGCGAGGGTGTCCCGATCTTTCGATGAGATGATAACTATCGATTTGGTGGAGACGACTTTGACGATCCGACTACAAACGTGCACGACATTGCGCCTTAGCAATCGCTAAACCAATCTCCTGAGGTTATTGACCACGCCGGAGCACGATCAACCTGACCACGAAGGTCTATTCCTGCAAGCAATCGAAGAACGAGCAAGAATATGATAAAAGCAATCTGAATATTGCAAATATACATGAGGTATTGATAATGGTGGGGATCCGGAAGCGGACTTGGTCTGGTCGTTGGACACAAACGAAGTACACGAAGTTGCAATGGCTAACTTTTAACTAAACAAATCCCAAGCAAAAGCTACTAGATGGATCTACTTATATAGGAGCAAGGGGTGGCGGCCAAGGAGGTGGGAGGACGTCCCAAGGCATCCTAAAACTAAATCTAGGTCGTACAAGGCCAATGGGCCCAAGTGGAGGTGATGTAACACCTTTGGACTTGTAGTTTGACTCGGATTCTGCTGCAGCATCAGATTGTTTCGTCCACAACTCAACGCTCCGGACGAATTAGAAGGTGATTCCAATTGGGTTGGAAAGTGCACGAAATCTAGTTTCCAACAAAAAAAGAATCACCCAATTCGGTGTCCGTATGAAAAACTTGTGTGCGTTTTGAGTCAGGTATGTCTGTGCAGTCCGAATCTGAATCCAGAACGTGAGAGACTTGGACTCTATCTTCTCTTGGGCCAAAAGTGACGTGAGAGAACTTTTTGGACAGCAAATAAACATCTCTTTCTTCCTTATCTTCATATGTGGATTGTACAAATGTCCCATACACCTGCAATTAGACAAAACACAAAAGTGTGTGAAGTATTTTTGTTCTAGATAACATAAATAGATTACTGAATAGTTTGCACTAGAAATCACCTGACAAATATGCATACATGCAATATTTTTGGTCATATCCAAGGTAGTCATGTCCTCATCATCCTCCCCTTCTTGAAAATAAAGCCGTCCTCGGCGTTGCTTAATCTGAAATGTGGCTAACAAAAGAGACAAGGTGTACATGTTGTATATGTATACGTCATCCATTTTTACTTCCCTTGATTTTTGCATATATGACACATGAATAGATGAGTAACTTGAATAGTTCATAAAATCTAAAGCCAAAAAATTAGCACAAGAAGTAGAAGGCATGAAAATATTGCAACTCAGTTTGCACATATAAGTGAAGCTCTTATTCATTTCAAAAGATTGACAATGTTCATCATTAAACCATCCCAACATTGGTGAATAAACCTTACTTGCATCAAATTTACATGCTACAACATGCTTAAATAAGCAAACATGCAATAAGTCATTCAACACAGAATCATCACCAAGATTAGAGGTCATATCAAAATGATTAAACATTGGTTCTTTTGCATCAATAGTTAATTCGATGGGTGCACTCAAAATTGTTGGTATTTCAGTTATTTGATCACATGGCAAAGTCAAATTATCAACGTAGTCCTCTAAAATAGGTGGTGTGATCAAAGTAGTGGGTAGCTCATCAGATGGTGCATTCAAATTGACAAGGCATTCATCATTCTCATGTAGAGATGGAAGATCAGTACCTTTGTCATTACCTCTTATGATCAACTCAGATGATGTAGCCACTCTCGGGGGCGATGTGTCACATGGTGGAGGTGATGTAGTCCTAACAACAACGGATGTGGTTCTCATAGTATGCCTAGTAGTTGAAGGAACAATCATATCAACTCTTGGAATGTGCACCGTGCGCTTGTTCTCCTCGTGGCCAGCACGTCGTTTTATTTCCTGTTCAGCTTTGCAAGCAAGATGAAACAAATGGTCCATAGGATAACACTCTTCATGAATTAGTATCTCTTGAATATCACGGTTTAATCCTCCCCAAAATCTATCCATAAAATCATCTTCACTTTCTTCTAAAGAGGAATGCAACAAGGTAGTTTGTAAATCATCATAATATTTTGTTACAGTTTCACTACCTTGTTTTAAGTGTTGCAACTTCTTAATCATGTCACGAGTATAATAAGCAGGGACGAAAGTATGTCGCATGGCAAGTTTCAAATCATCCCAAGTAGTAGGTATATAATCAGGGTGTAACCGACAATATTCACTCCACCAAACCAAAGCATAACCAGTGAAAGAACCAACCGCAACCTTAAACTTTTTATGTTCATTGAAATTATGGGAAGCAAATATATTTTTATGTCGAACTCCCATTCAATATATAAAGCAGGTTTAAAACGGCCATTAAATGATGGTATAGATACATTAACCTGATCATGTGCATTTGGATGTTTGTGCACCTCTCGTGACGGTTGTGGTATTTGCAAAGGTGGTGGCACGTCTCCCGCGATCGACAAAGCCCATGAATTGACTCTGGATCCTGTCATGATTAGTAGAACAAGAAACAAAACCCAAAAATAATGTTCCTATAACTACTAGGATGTGGTGGTAAAACGCTCACAGTAAAGCAAATATCAATGTCTTACAAGTTCTTACCATGCAGCAGGCGGTGATCGGCAACCAGCGGTGTCAAGTAACTCCGAATATTGAGTAAAGCGATTGCCAGGGGAGCGTACGTATACACGGTGTAGAAATATGTGGAGCTGGGTTGGCTATATATGGTAGCAAAAGATTAGCAATAATCAATTCAAAGATGCAATGTTGAATAAACGCTCAACGACGGTACTGTGCTGGTCCTAGGCTAGACCGGACTAGAGACGCGAGCCTAGAACACTAATAAGGTCAGGGCGTAGCACAACTAGCATCAATGAATGATGAGGACATCAATACAATTGTTACACCCACAGCCCCTGCTGCTATACATACTGGACCAATTACTAGAGCTCGTGCATGCCAACTAAATTACCAGGTACTTTCGTTTCTTGGTAATGATTCTAATGTTCATGAGAATATGATGCTGCCTAAATTGGATACATTTGTTTTGCTTACAAATGAAGGGCCTAGCTTGGAGAAGGATGAACATTGGAGCAAGAACAAGAACGGAGTTACAAGTGATGATTTCAGGACTTTGAAGCCACCATAATGGGTGCATGAAGCCTTGGACGAAATATACAAGATGCCACTTCATAAATTTCGTCCCGAGGCTATTTTAGGTGCTGCGTCACCTTATTATTGGGCCAGGCCCATGTAATTTCGAAATACATAAGTATAGGCTATTTTTAGAGTCCGTATGTGTGGGGAAACAAGAGATAGGGTTGATTTCGGACCCCTCCACCAAGGGCCACGAAATTCCCCCCTCTTCCTCCATATATACAGCCCTTAGGGCATCGTTTAGACTTTGGGTTTTGTTTAGATTAAAAGTTCGCCATAGCTGCAACTTCGCGTACTTCGTTTGTGTTCAACGACCAGACAAAGGGCGTCACAGAACCCCACCTTGATCAATAAAGCTTTCATCTTATATTCGCAATATCCAGATTGCAATCTTAGTTTCTTGCTTGTTCTTCGTTTGCTCGCAGGGAACAGACCCTCGTGGTCAGGTTGATCGTGCTCCGGCGTGGTCAATAACCTCTCGGAGTTGGTTTAGCGATTGCTAAGGCGCGACGTCCTCGCACGTTCGTAGTCGGATCGTCAAAGTCAACTTCCACCAAAGCGAAATCCACCATCTCATCGAAAGACGGGACACCTTTGCCTCTATCAACGTCGTTTTATTTCCTGTTCAGCTTTGCAAGCAAGATGAAACAAATGGTCCATAGGATAACACTCTTCATGAATTAGTATCTCTTGAATATCACGGTTTAATCCTCCCCAAAATCTATCCATAAAATCATCTTCACTTTCTTGTAAAGAGGAATGCAACAAGGTAGTTTGTAAATCATCATAATATTTTGTTACAGTTTCACTACCTTGTTTTAAGTGTTGCAACTTCTTAATCATGTCACGAGTATAATAAGCAGGGACGAAAGTATGTCGCATGGCAAGTTTCAAATCATCCCAAGTAGTAGGTATATAATCAGGGTGTAACCGACAATATTCACTCCACCAAACCAAAGCATAACCAGTGAAAGAACCAACCGCAACCTTAACCTTTTTATGTTCATCGAAATTATGGGAAGCAAATATATTTTTTATGTCGAACTCCCATTCAATATATAAAGCAGGTTTAAAACGGCCATTAAATGGTGGTATAGATACATTAACCTGATCATGTGCATTTGGATGTTTGTGCACCTCTCGTGACGGTTGTGGTATTTGCAAAGGTGGTGGCACGTCTCCCGCGATCGACAAAGCCCATGAATTGACTCTAGATCCTGTCATGATTAGTAGAACAAGAAACAAAACCCAAAAATAATGTTCCTATAACTACTAGGATATGGTGGTAAAACGCTCACAGTAAAGCAAATATCAATGTCTTACAAGTTCTTACCATGCAGCAGGCGGTGATCGGCAACCAGCGGTGTCAAGTAACTCCGAATATTGAGTAAAGCGATTGCCAGGGGAGCGTACGTATACACGGTGTAGAAATATGTGGAGCTGGGTTGGCTATATATGGTAGCAAAAGATTAGCAATAATCAATTCAAAGATGCAATGTTGAATAAACGCTCAACGACGGTACTGTGCTGGTCCTAGGCTAGACCGGACTAGAGACGCGAGCCTAGAACACTAATGAGGTCA
>NC_057798.1:362581831-362618618 GCF_018294505.1 Triticum aestivum | reverse complement strand
GACCAAATTTTTTTTTTGACTGCCCGGACCCAAAAACTGGAAACGGGTCAAAAAAAACTTCCTATAATGGCACCTGTCTCAAAACACTCAGAAACACCTAAAAATAGGATAGCCAGAAATTTTTTCGAAAAATGCGTTTTCGAAAAATTTTGGGCCTAAACGGAGCGTGGCTACCCGACTCTTTTTTTTTCTCTCTTTTTTTTCTCTCTTTTTTTCTCCCTCTTTCCAAAACAAACTAGATAAGATGCAGATTGGATCAAGTGAAGATGTGAACGATCGCAACTATTATTATGACAATGAATGGTGGGTAGCACGTGGTGGAAATTGATGGATGGGTGGTGGACAGCGGAAGAGATAATGATGCAGCGGTGGCGTGACTAATGTGAACAGAACTCGAAACTCTAAACGAACTAGACACTAAGACCAGCAACTCGACACGACAATGCAACTGCAAATTCAACAAAGCAAAACCCTAAAAAGATTATGCAAAGGCTCAGATTGGTTCGGATATGATGAACTAACCCTGATTTTTTTGTGGCTTTTTCGTGGACTATAGGTATGAAGAACAGACTCGATCTAAACTACGAAAAACTGTAAAATCTCACCGAGCAACCTGAAAACTGATACCACTTGATAGAGGCGAGGGTGTCCCGATCTTTCGATGAGATGATAACTATCGATTTGGTGGAGACGACTTTGACGATCCGACTACAAACGTGCACGACATTGCGCCTTAGCAATCGCTAAACCAATCTCCTGAGGTTATTGACCACGCCGGAGCACGATCAACCTGACCACGAAGGTCTATTCCTGCAAGCAATCGAAGAACGAGCAAGAATATGATAAAAGCAATCTGAATATTGCAAATATACATGAGGTATTGATAATGGTGGGGATCCGGAAGCGGACTTGGTCTGGTCGTTGGACACAAACGAAGTACACGAAGTTGCAATGGCTAACTTTTAACTAAACAAATCCCAAGCAAAAGCTACTAGATGGATCTACTTATATAGGAGCAAGGGGTGGCGGCCAAGGAGGTGGGAGGACGTCCCAAGGCATCCTAAAACTAAATCTAGGTCGTACAAGGCCAATGGGCCCAAGTGGAGGTGATGTAACACCTTTGGACTTGTAGTTTGACTCGGATTCTGCTGCAGCATCAGATTGTTTCGTCCACAACTCAACGCTCCGGACGAATTAGAAGGTGATTCCAATTGGGTTGGAAAGTGCACGAAATCTAGTTTCCAACAAAAAAAGAATCACCCAATTCGGTGTCCGTATGAAAAACTTGTGTGCGTTTTGAGCCAGGTATGTCTGTGCAGTCCGAATCTGAATCCAGAACGTGAGAGACTTGGACTCTATCTTCTCTTGGGCCAAAAGTGACGTGAGAGAACTTTTTGGACAGCAAATAAACATCTCTTTCTTCCTTATCTTCATATGTGGATTGTACAAATGTCCCATACACCTGCAATTAGACAAAACACAAAAGTGTGTGAAGTATTTTTGTTCTAGATAACATAAATAGATTACTGAATAGTTTGCACTAGAAATCACCTGACAAATATGCATATATGCAATATTTTTGGTCATATCCAAGGTAGTCATGTCCTCATCATCATCATCAAGCAATCATCACACAATTCAAGCAAGCATGGAAAGAGTGTATAGGCAGCAGAAGTTAAAGCATGCAACTTGCAAGAAAGTAAAGGGAAGGGTTTGGAGGATTCAAACGCAATTGGAGACACGGATGTTTTTGGCGTGGTTCCGATAGGTGGTGCTATCGTACATCCACGTTGATGGAGACTTCAACCCACGAAGGGTAACGGCTGCGCGAGTCCACGGAGGGCTTCACCCATGAAGGGTCCACGAAGAAGCAACCTTGTCTATCCCACCATGGCCGTCGCCCACGAAGGACTTGCCTCACTAGCGGTAGATCTTCACGAAGTAGGCGATCTCCTTGCCCTTATAAACTCCTTGGTTCAACTCCACAATCTTGTCGGAGGCTCCCAAGTGACACCTAGCCAATCTAGGAGACACCACTCTCCAAGAAGTAACAAATGGTGCGTTGATGATGAACTCCTTGCTCTTGTGCTTCAAATGATAGTCTCCCCAACACTCAACTCTCTCTCTGATAGAGGCGAGGGTCCCGATCTTTCGATGAGATGATAACTATCGATTTGGTGGAGACGACTTTGACGATCCGACTACAAACGTGCACGATGTTGCGCCTTAGCAATCGCTAAACCAATCTCCTGAGGTTACTGACGATGCTGGAAGCACGGTCAGCCTGACCATGAAGGTCTATTCCTGCAAGCAATCGAAGAACGAGCAAGAATATGATAAAGCAATCTGAATATTGCAAATATATATGAAGTATTGACAATGGTGGGGATCCGGAAGCGGTCTTGGTCTGGTCGTTGGACACAAACGAAGTACACGAAGTTGCAATGGCTAACTTTTAACTAAACAAATCCCAAGGAAAAGCTACTAGATGGATCTACTTATATAGGAGCAAGGGGTGGAGGCCAAGGAGGTGGGAGGACGTCCCAAGGCAGCCTAAAACTAAATCTAGGTCGTACAAGGCCAATGGGCCCAAGTGGAGGTGATGTAACACCTTTGGACTTGTAGTTTGACTCGGATTTTGCTGCAGCATCAGATTGTTTCGTCCACAACTCAACGCTCCGGACGAATTTGAAGGTGATTCCAATTGGGTTGGAAAGTGCACGAAATCTAGTTTCCAACAAAAAAAGAATCACCCAATTCGGAGTCCGTATGAAAAATTTGTGTGCGTTTTGAGTCAGGTGTGTCTGTGCAGTCCGAATCTGAATCTAGAACGTGAGAGACTTGGACTCTATCTTCTCTTGGGCCAAAAGTGACGTGAGAGAACTTTTTGGACAGCAAATAAACATCTCTTTCTTCCTTATCTTCATATGTGGATTGTACAAATGTCCCATACACCTGCAATTAGACAAAACACAAAAGTGTGTGAAGTATTTTTGTTCTGGATAAGATAAATAGATTATTGAATAGTTTGCACTAGAAATCACCTGACAAATATGCATATATGCAATATTTTTGGTCATATCCAAGGTAGTCATGTCCTCATCATCCTCCCCTTCTTGAAAATAAAGCCGTCCTCGGCGTTGCTTAATCTGAAATGTGGCTAACAAAAGAGACAAGGTGTACATGTTGTATATGTATATGTCATCCATTTTTACTTGCCTTGATTTTTGCATATATGACACATGAATAGATGAGTAACTTGCATAGTTCATAAAATCTAAAGCCAAAAAATTAGCACAAGAAGTAGAAGGCATGAAAATATTGCAACTCAGTTTGCACATATAAGTGAAGCTCTTATTCATTTCAAAAGATTGACAATGTTCATCATTAAACCATCCCAACATTGGTGAATAAACCTTACTTGCATCAAATTTACATGCTACAACATGCTTAAATACGCAAACATGCAATAAGTCATTCAACACAGAATCATCACCAAGATTAGAGGTCATATCAAAATGATTAAACATTGGTTCTTTTGCATCAATAGTTAATTCAATGGGTGCACTCAAAATTGTTGGTATTTCAGTTGTTTGATCACATGGCAAAGTCAAATTATCAACGTAGTCCTCTAAAATAGGTGGTGTGATCAAAGTAGTGGGTAGCTCATCAGATGGTGCATTCAAATTGACAAGGCATTCATCATTCTCATGTAGAGATGGAAGATCAGTACCTTTGTCATTACCTCTTATGATCAACTCAGATGATGTAGCCACTCTCGGGGGCGATGTGTCACATGGTGGAGGTGATGTAGTCCTGACAACAACTGATGTGGTTGTCATAGTATGCTTAGTAATTGAAGGAACAATCATATCAACTCTTGGAATGTGCACCGTGCGCTTGTTCTCCTCGTGGCCAACACGTCGTTTTATTTCCTGTTCAGCATTGCAAGCAAGATGAAACAAATGGTCCATAGGATAACACTCTTCATGAATTAGTATCTCTTGAATATCACGGTTTAATCCTCCCCAAAATCGATCCATAAAATCATCTTCACTTTCTTCTAAAGAGGAATGCAACAAGGTAGTTTGTAAATCATCATAATATTTTGTTACAGTTTCACTACATTGTTTTAAGTGTTGCAACTTCTTAATCATGTCACGAGTATAATAAGCAGGGACGAAAGTATGTCGCATGGCAAGTTTCAAATCATCCCAAGTAGTAGGTATATAATCAGGGTGTAACCGACAATATTCACTCCACCAAACCAAAGCATAACCAGTGAAAGAACCAACCGCAACCTTAACCTTTTTATGTTCATCGAAATTATGGGAAGCAAATATATTTTTTATGTCGAACTCCCATTCAATATATAAAGCAGGTTTAAAACGGCCATTAAATGGTGGTATAGATACATTAACCTGATCATGTGCATTTGGATGTTTGTGCACCTCTCGTGACGGTTGTGGTATTTGCAAAGGTGGTGACACGTCTCCCGCGATCGACAAAGCCCATGAATTGACTCTGGATCCTGTCATGATTAGTAAAACAAGAAACAAAACCCAAAAATAATGTTCCTATAACTACTAGGATGTGGTGGTAAAACGCTCACAGTAAAGCAAATATCAATGTCTTACAAGTTCTTACCATGCAGCAGGCGGTGATCGGCAACCAGCGGTGTCAAGTAACTCCGAATATTGAGTAAAGCGATTGCCAGGGGAGCGTACGTATACACGGTGTAGAAATATGTGGAGCTGGGTTGGCTATATATGGTAGCAAAAGATTACCAATAATCAATTCAAAGATGCAATGTTGAATAAACGCTCAACGACGGTACTGTGCTGGTCCTAGGCTAGACCGGACTAGAGACGCGAGCCTAGAACACTAATGAGGTCACGGCGTAGCAAAACTAGCATCAATGAAGGATAGTAAGTAGCTCTTGACAGCAAGATATAAGTGAAGATCACAACGGCAGTGAAGATAATGATGAAAAACAACTGCCAAGCAGGATATACAACAACTCTCTCTCCAACTTTCCTCTTGAAAAGTTTGAGACAATTTTCTGATAAATTCTTTCAAAAAATGCTACTAACTCAAGCTTTCCAATGCAAAAAGAATCACTCAATTCCGAGTTGATATGAGGAGTCAAAGAATTCTAAAACTGGCCTGAAAAATTGGAACAAGTTATGTTCACGAACTTCAGAGGGCAAAAAGACCTATTTAGAAGCCGATTTTGAGGTGTCAAATATTGAACAAGCTTCTGCAACTATTTAGACGCGGCTCGTCGCTAGCTTCAATTTGAGTACTCACGGAGCCAAAACGGACTTCGTATGAGGAAGATACACCTGTTTTACTGAACAGTGCGCAAAACAGATTCCAATCCGAATTCAGGTACGAGATTGATTCTAGATAGATTCGATTTTTTTTCTCTCCTTTTTTTTTCTCACGCTTTTTTTTCTTCTCTCTCTTTTTCTTTTTTTTTCTTTCCTTTTTTCTCTTTTTTTTTCTCTCTCTTTTTTTTCTCCCTCTTTCCAAGACAAACTAGATAAGATGAAGATTGGATTAGGCGAAGATGTGAATGACCTCAACTATGATTATGACAATGAACAGTGCGTAGCACGTGGTGGAAATTAATAGATGGGATGGTGGACGGCGGAAGGGATAATGATGCAGCGGCGGCGTGACTAATGTGAACAGAACTCGAAACTCTAAAGGAACTAGACACTAAGACCAGCAACTGACACGACGATGCAACCGATAATTCAACTATGCAAGCAATGAATAGAAAATTGCAAAGGCTCAGACTGGCTTGGATAAAGGATGAACAGATCTAACTTTTTTTTGTGGCTTTTTCTTGGACAATAGGTAAGAAAAAAAATCTAATCTAGGAAAAACTGGAAATTCTCACCGAGCAACCTGAAAACTGATACCACTTGATAGAGGCGGGGGTGTCCCAATCTTTCCATGAGATGATAACTATCGATTTGGTGGAGACGACTTTGACGATCCGACTACAAACGTGCACGACGTTGCGCCTTAGCAATCGCTAAACCAATCTCCTGAGGTTACTGACGATGCTGGAAGCACGGTCAGCCTGACCACGAAGGTCTATTCCTGCAAGCAATCGAAGAACGAGCAAGAATATGATAAAGCAATCTGAATATTGCAAATATATATGAAGTATTGATAATGGTGGGGATCCGGAAGCGGTCTTGGTCTGGTCGTTGGACACAAACGAAGTACACGAAGTTGCAATGGCTAACTTTTAACTAAACAAATCCCAAGGAAAAGCTACTAGATGGATCTACTTATATAGGAGCAAGGGGTGGAGGCCAAGGAGGTGGGAGGACGTCCCAAGGCAGCCTAAAACTAAATCTAGGTCGTACAAGGCCAATGGGCCCAAGTGGAGGTGATGTAACACCTTTGGACTTGTAGTTTGACTTGGATTCTGCTGCAGCATCAGATTGTTTCGTCCACAACTCAACGCTCCGGACGTATTTGAAGGTGATTCCAATTGGGTTGGAAAGTGCACGAAATCTAGTTTCCAAAAAAAAAGAATCACCCAATTCGGAGTCCGTATGAAAAATTTGTGTGCGTTTTGAGTCAGGTGTGTCTGTGCAGTCCGAATCTGAATCCAGAACGTGAGAGACTTGGACTCTATCTTCTCTTCGGCCAAAAGTGACGTGAGAGAACTTTTTGGACAGCAAATAAACATCTCTTTCTTCCTTATCTTCATATGTGGATTGTACAAATGTCCCATACACCTGCAATTAGACAAAACACAAAAGTGTGTGAAGTATTTTTGTTCTGGATAACATAAATAGATTATTGAATAGTTTGCACTAGAAATCACCTGACAAATATGCATATATGCAATATTTTTGGTCATATCCAAGGTAGTCATGTCCTCATCACTCTCATAGGATTTGGATCTGGTGGAAAGAGGGTTTGAGTGGAAATAAACTTGGGGAAGGCTAGAGATCAAGATTCATATGGTAGGAATGGAATATCTTGGCCTCAACACATGAGTAGGTGGTTCTCTCTCAGAAATGGTATGTTGGAAGTGTAGGTTCATTCTGATGGCTCTCTCCACAAATGAAGAGGAGGTGGAGGGGTATATATAGCCTCCACACAAAATCTAACCATTACACACAATTTACCAAACTCGGTGGGACCGAATCGTTAAACTCGGTCTGACTGATTTAGTAAGCATAGTGACCGTTAGTGATTTTCAGTGGGACTGGCATGCATCTCGGTGAGGCCGATTCAGTTAGGGTTAGGGCATAACGTAATCTTGGTGAGACCGATTACACAAACTCGGTGAGACCGATTTGGTAATAAGCTTTCCAAAGAGTTGGTCAGGTAACTCGGTGGCACCGATTTCCTCTTTTCGGTGAGACCGAAATGTTACAAAATGGAAACAGAGAGTTTACATTGCAATCTCGGTGGGACCGATCGCTCACTTCGGTTAGACCAAAATGTTATGAAGGGAAACAGAGAGATGGCAACCCCATCTCGGTGAGACCGAGATCCCTATTGGTAAGACCGATTTGCTTAGGGTTTGTGGCAGTGGCTATGACTTTTGGAATCGGTGGCGCCAGATAGAAAGAATCGGTGTGACCGATTTTGGCTTTAGGTTTAGGTCATTTGTGGATGTGGGAAAGTACTTGAGGGTTTTGGAGCATATCACTAAGCACATGAAGCAAGAGGCTCATTAAGCAACACCTCATCCCTTCTTGATAGTATTGGCTTTTCCTATAGACTCAATGTGATCTTGGATCACTAAAATGTAAAATAAAGAGTCTTGAGCTTTTGAGCTTGAGCCAATCATTTGTCCTTAGTATTTTGAGGGATCCACTTTCATCATCCATGCCATGCCATTCATTGAGCTTTCCTGAAATAATAGTCTTGGAATAGCATTAGCTCAATGAGCTATATGTTGTTATGAATTACCAAAACCACCTAGGGATAGTTGCACTTTCAATCTCCCCATTTTTGGTAATTGATAACAACATATAGATTAAAGCTTCGACAAATGATAATAAAATTTAAATAACATCGTCGCTTTGAGAAGTATTTGATAAGCAAGAGCTCCCCCCTAAATTTGTGCATAGTTTTAGATTTGCTTTGGACTGCAAGTGCACAATGAATTAGGCTCATGGGTTACTCTTCCATGTCACATACATCTTGGTGGAGCGCTCAAAATAATAAACAATGAATACATGCACTCATCACCAAGCATAGTGAGTGATCACATAAGATAGATAGGATAATATCAAGCATGCATAAGTGTAGCTTATGATCAAACACATGATCATCAATGTCTCACAAGCATAGTATCTCAACCAAAAGCAAACAAAGATTGAATAACCACCAAATAAAGCAAGAGAGAACAAAAGCAACACTCTCTCTCTCGAAACCTATGATCTATACATTTTTCTCCCCCTTTGGCAACAAGTTACCAAAAAGTTCATAGAAAATGCATAGTGCTAGATTGACTCTCAGGCTTGATCTTCTGGTGGTGGTGTAGAGATGGCTCCTTGGATGAAGGCTTCAATTGAAGTGGATGGAGCTGGAGGAGTTGGTGCTGGAGCTGGTTGCACTCGAACTGTAGGGGCAGTGGCTGGTGCTGAAGTTGTTGCTCTAGTGTCTGTCACTGGCACTGCAACTGACCTCTGGGCTCTGGGCACTCTGGCAAACACATTGGTGGTAGTCTTGCCCTTCCTCTCCTGCATGTCATCCTGCAGTTGCTCCATAACTGACTGAATCTTAGTTACCTTGACATCTAGATCATATAATTTTTGTTCTATGATTCTTTCCAGGCTCTCCTGGTTTTGAGTTAGGGTGGCCAACCCCTTCTCAATCCTCAGAGATGATGCTATCAAGTAACCAAGCTGCTCCTGTTTGGTTTTCAAGAAATATTCAGATGCCTCCTCTTGAGTTGGCATCTTGGCAGCCTTCTCCCTCTTTGCCTTCTCCTTCTTCTCCTGAGCTTGAACTGATTGTGGATCATCTTCATTCATGACAACCTCATTGTCCTCAAAGTCTGGATAAAGTGGAAAGTGTTCCTTATCCAACTGATATTTTCCTGTGCCCATCTTTGAGTTTAGCAATTCTTGAATCTGAGGTGCATATCCACAGCTCCTCTTCTGATCTGCTGCAGTCCTCTTGATTGTTTGAATGATCAGGCTCATGACTTTGAACTTCTGTGGCACATCAAACACATGCAACATGTTGATGGCATGCCCTCTGATCATGTTATGGTCACCAAACTTGGTGATGAGGACATCAATACAATTGTTACACCCACAGTCCCTGCTGCTATACATACTGGACCAATTACTAGAGCTCGTGCACGCCAACTAAATTACCAGGTACTTTTGTTTCTTGGTAATGATTCTAATGTTCATGAGAATATGATGCTGCCTAAATTGGATACATTTGTTTTGCTTACAAATGAAGGGCCTAGCTTGGAGAAGGATGAACATTGGAGCAAGAACAAGCATGGAGATGATGGCATGCGCAAGGGGAACAAGAACGGAGTTACAAGTGATGATTTCAAGACTTTGAAGCCACCATAATGGGTGCATGAAGCCTTGGACGAAATATACAAGATGCCACTTCATAAATTTCATCCCGAGGCTATTTTAGGTGCTGCGTCACCTTATTATTGGGCCAGGCCCATGTAATTTCGAAATACATAAGTATAGGCTATTTTTAGAGTCCGTATGTGTGGGGAAACAAGAGATAGGGTTGATTTCGGACCTCTCCACCAAGGGCCACGAAATTCCCCCCTCTTCCTCCATATATACAGCCCTTAGGGCATCGTTTAGACTTTGGGTTTTGTTTAGATTAAAAGTTCGCCATAGCTGCAACTTCGCGTACTTCGTTTGTGTTCAACGACCAGACACAGGCGTCACAGAACCCCACCTTGATCAATAAAGCTTTCATCTTATATTCGCAATATCCAGATTGCAATCTTAGTTTCTTGCTTGTTCTTCGTTTGCTCGCAGGAAACAGACCCTCGTGGTCAGGTTGATCGTGCTCCGGCGTGGTCAATAACCTCTCGGAGTTGGTTTAGCGATTGCTAAGGCGCGACGTCCTCGCACGTTCGTAGTCGGATCGTCAAAGTCGACTTCCACCAAAGCGATATCCATCATCTCATCGAAAGACGGGACACCTTTGCCTCTATCAAGTGGTATCAGATTTCCAGGTTGCTCGGTGAGATTTTACAGTTTTTCATAGTTTAGATCGAGTCTGTTCTTCATACCTACAGTCCACGAAAAAGCCACAAAAAAAAGAGTCGGGTAGCCACGCTCCGTTTAGGCCCAAAATTTTTCGAAAACGCATTTTTCGAAAACTTTTCTGGCTATCCTATTTTTAGGTGTTTCTAAGTGTTTTGAGACAGGTGCCATTATAGGAAGTTTTTTTTTGACCCGTTTCCAATTTTTGGGTCCGGGCAGTCGAAAAAAAAATTTGGTCGAAAAAAATAATTCGTGCCCATCCTGTCAGTTTGACCTAGGAAGAGTTTTGAGACACTCGCCATTATAGTGATTTTTCGCAAAAAAAAGCAGCGCAAAAAAAAGAGCGAAAAAAAAAGAGCGAAATTTTTTTTTCAGAGTGTGCTTTTCCCTTGTTTACGTGCCGCGCCGTGATTTTGTTGGTGTTCTAGGCTCGCGTCTCTAGCACAGTCTAGCCTAGGACCAGCACAGTACCGTCGTTGAGCGTTTATTCAACTTTGCATCTCTGAATTGATTATTACTGACCCTTTTTGCTACCATACTATAAGCCTTCCCAGCTCCACATACATCTACGTCGTGTGTTTGACTCTCCCTGGTAATCGCTCTATCCAAGCTTTGAGAGTTTTTGACTACAACGGTTGCCGATCACCGCCTGCTGCTGTTAAGAACTGGTAAGAATTTGAGATTTGCTTGACGGATTTGTGATACACCACCACCACTTCTTAGTAGTCTGTAGGTTCATATTCTTGTGTGTTTCTATTGCTGCTAACCATGCCAGGATCACAAGCCGATGAGATTGACTGGGAGAACTTATCGAACAAGGAGCTTCATGATAAGTTTCAGCAAATGATGACTGAACAGGTACAAGATGTGCTGAACAATTTTGAAGAGGCCATGGAGAAGATGACTGGCCTTGAGAAGACGTTCGAAACAAAGCTCGATAACAGATTTAATGAACTGCTTGCGCGTCTTCCACCACCGTCTGCACCTGTCGCACCTCTGCAACAACAACAACTACGCCCCCTTCCGAATCAGTATGGACGAGCACAGCGTGTTCCTATTGAGCTAGGACAAAATTCTGGTGCCGCTGTTACTGCTGTTGGTGCTTCTTTGGCTCCTGCTACTGCTCCTGCTGGTACCCAGGAGGATGATGAGTATGCGGGCGATTATGAGGATGAGGTTGATCAAAATCAGATCTACGAGCAGCCACCAGCACCACCACCAGCAGGTCGACCTCAGGTATATATTCGTAATGGTAGGCCTGCACCACCACCTCAGGTACGAGATGATGTCCATATTCCTAAGCTGAAATTGAATATTCCACCATTTGACGGTAGATATGTTCCTGATATATATCTTACTTGGGAGTTAGAAACTAAACAACGATTTACATGTTTACAATATCCTGAGGAGAGACGAGTTGCTGCTGCTGTTTGTGCTTTCACTAGTTTTGCATGTGTATGGTGGTCTGAACATTGTAGATTATATCCTATTCCAACTACTTGGGCTGCTTTGAAAACTGCTATGCGTACGCGTTGGGTTCCACCATATTATCAACGTGAATTGCTTCAAAAATTGCAGCGTTTAAGACAAGGAAAAAATTCTATAGAAGAATATTATCAGGAATTACAAACTGGCATGATTCGATGTGGTATTGTTGAGGAGAATGAAGCTATGCTTGCACGTTTTCTGGGTGGATTAAATAGAGAGGTTCAGACCATTCTAGACTATAAGGAGTATACTAATATCACTCGTTTATTCCATCTTGCTTGTAAAGCTGAACGTGAAGTGCAGGATCGACAAGCATTGGCGCGAACTAACTTTTCTGCAGACCGACCTTCCTCATGGACGCCGCGTGCATCTTCTACTTCAACTGCACCAGCACCTCAATCAGGTGCCTCCTACAGTCGTGATACAAGAAAACAGGAACAACCACCATTATCTGCCAAGAGCGCACCTGCGGGGCCTGCACAGCGTTCTTCTTCTTCCATGGCATCAACAGGGCATACAAGTGATATTATTTGTCGTCGTTGTAAGGGAGGAGGTCATTATGCGAGGGAATGCAAATCTCCGCGTGTGATGATTGCTACCGCGGATGGTGGATATGAGTCCGCTAGTGACTATGATGAGGAGACATTGGCTCTTATTACACGTGAAGAACATGGTGGAGATGATTCTGATCATGAGACGCAATACATGGCTCCTGAAGACGCTGACAGGTATGAATGTTTAGTTGCTCAACGTGTTTTGAGTGTGCAGGTCACACAAGCTGAGCAAAATCAGAGGCACAATTTGTTCCATACCAAGGGAGTTGTGAAGGAACGTTCTGTGCGCGTCATAATAGACGGAGGGAGCTGCAACAACTTGGCTAGCATGGAGATGGTGGAGAAGCTTTCTCTCACCACAAGACCACATCCACATCCTTACTACATCCAATGGTTCAACAACAGCGGCAAGGTTAAGGTAACACGTACTGTTCGTGTGCATTTTAGTATCTCCACATATGCTGATTATGTTGATTGTGATGTGGTACCTATGCAAGCATGTTCCTTATTACTTGGTAGACCATGGCAATTTGATAAAAATTCTGTACACCATGGTAGAAACAATCACTATAAAGCACAACAGGAGAAGAATAAGAGTGAAAATCAGATTGTGGCAAAAGAATTTGAGCAACAAATGAAGCCTAATAATAAACCATCTAGTGTTGCTTCTGAAATTAAATTGAAAAGTGCATGTTTATTTGCCACCAAATCTGATATTGATGAGCTAGATTTCAGCAAATCTGTTTGCTATGCTTTTGTGAGCAAAGAGGCATTATTTTCATTCGAGGACGTGCCTTCCTCTTTGCCTCCTGCTGTCACTAACATTTTGCAGGAGTTCGCTGACGTTTTTCCACAAGACGTGCCACCGGGATTACCGCCTATTCGAGGGATTGAGCATCAGATTGACTTAATTCCCGGTGCTTCACTGCCAAACCGTGCACCATACCGTACCAATCCAGAGGAGACGAAGAAGATTATGCGTCAAGTACAAGAGCTTCTCGACAAAGGTTATATACGCGAATCCCTTAGTCCTTGTGTTGTTCCTATTATTCTAGTGCCGAAAAAGGATGGTACATCACGTATGTGTGTTGATTGTAGAGGCATTAATAATATTACTATTCGTTATCGTCATCCTATTCCTAGGCTAGATGATATGCTTGATGAATTGAGTGGCTCTACAATATTCTCCAAAGTTGATTTGCGTAGTGGCTACCATCAAATTCATATGAAATTGGGAGATGAATGGAAAACAGCATTTAAAACTAAGTTTGGATTATATGAGTGGTTTGATAGAGGCCGGGGTGTCCCGATCTTTCGATGAGATGATAACTATCGATTTGGTGGAGACGACTTTGACGATCCGACTACAAACGTGCACGACGTTGCGCCTTAGCAATCGCTAAACCAACTCCGAGAGGTTATTGACCACGCTGGAGCACGATCAACCTGACCACAAAAGTCTATTCCTGCAAGCAATCGAAGAACGAGCAAGAATATGATAAAGCAATCTGAATATTGCGAATATATATGAAGTATTGATAATGGTGGGGATCCGGAAGCGGTCTTGGTCTGGTCGTTGGACACAAACGAAGTACACGAAGTTGCAATGGCTAACTTTTAACTAAACAAATACCAAGGAAAAAGCTACTAGATGGATCTACTTATATAGGAGCAAGGGGTGGCGGCCAAGGAGGTGGGAGGACGTCCCAAGGCAGCCTAAAACTAACCCTAGATCGTACAAGGCTCATGGGCCCAAGTGGAGGTGATGTAACACCTTTGGACTTGTAGTTTGACTCGGATTCTGCTGCAGCATCAGATTGTTTCGTCCACAACTCAACGCTCCGGACGAATTTGAAGGTGATTCCAATTGGGTTGGAAAGTGCACGAAATCTAGTTTCCAACAAAATAAGAATCACCCAATTCGGAGTCCGTATGAAAAACTTGTGTGCGTTTTGAGTCAGGTATGTCTGTGCAGTCCGAATCTGAATCCAGAACATGACAGACTTGGACTCTATCTTCTCTTGGGCCAAAAGTGACGTGAGAGAACTTTTTGGACAGCAAATAAACATCTCTTTCTTCCTTATCTTCATATGTGGATTGTACAAATGTCCCATACACCTGCAATTAGACAAAACACAAAAGTGTGTGAAGTATTTTTGTTCTGGATAACATAAATAGATTATTGAATAGTTTGCACTAGAAATCACCTGACAAATATGCATATATGCAATATTTTTGGTCATATCCAAGGTAGTCATGTCCTCATGATCCTCCCCTTCTTAAAAATAAAGCCGTCCTCGGCGTTGCTTAATCTGAAATGTGGCTAACAAAAGAGACAAGGTGTACATGTTGTATATGTATATGTCATCCATTTTTACTTGCCTTGATTTTTCCATATATGACACATGAATAGATGAGTAACTTGCATAGTTCATAAAATCTAAAGCCAAAAAATTAGCACAAGAAGTAGAAGGCATGAAAATATTGCAACTCAGTTTGCACATATAAGTGAAGCTCTTATTCATTTCAAAAGATTGACAATGTTCATCATTAAACCATCCCAACATTGGTGAATAAACCTTACTTGCATCAAATTTACATGCTACAACATGCTTAAATACGCAAACATGCAATAAGTCATTCAACACAGAATCATCACCAAGATTAGAGGTCATATCAAAATGATTAAACATTGGTTCTTTTGCATCAATAGTTAATTCAATGGGTGCACTCAAAATTGTTGGTATTTCAGTTGTTTGATCACATGGCAAAGTCAAATTATCAACGTAGTCCTCTAAAATAGGTGGTGTGATCAAAGTAGTGGGTAGCTCATCAGATGGTGCATTCAAATTGACAAGGCATTCATCATTCTCATGTAGAGATGGAAGATCAGTACCTTTGTCATTACCTCTTATGATCAACTCAGATGATGTAGCCACTCTCGGGGGCGATGTGTCACATGGTGGAGGTGATGTAGTCCTGACAACAACGGATGTGGTTGTCATAGTATGCTTAGTAATTGAAGGAACAATCATATCAACTCTTGGAATGTGCACCGTGCGCTTGTTCTCCTCGTGGCCAACACGTCGTTTTATTTCCTGTTCAGCTTTGCAAGCAAGATGAAACAAATGGTCCATAGGATAACACTCTTCATGAATTAGTATCTCTTGAATATCACGGTTTAATCCTCCCCAAAATCGATCCATAAAATCATCTTCACTTTCTTCTAAAGAGGAATGCAACAAGGTAGTTTGTAAATCATCATAATATTTTGTTACAGTTTCACTACATTGTTTTAAGTGTTGCAACTTCTTAATCATGTCACGAGTATAATAAGCAGGGACGAAAGTATGTCGCATGGCAAGTTTCAAATCATCCCAAGTAGTAGGTATATAATCAGGGTGTAACCGACAATATTCACTCCACCAAACCAAAGCATAACCAGTGAAAGAACCAACCGCAACCTTAACCTTTTTATGTTCATCGAAATTATGGGAAGCAAATATATTTTTTATGTCGAACTCCCATTCAATATATAAAGCAGGTTTAAAACGGCCATTAAATGGTGGTATAGATACATTAACCTGATCATGTGCATTTGGATGTTTTGTGCACCTCTCGTGACGGTTGTGGTATTTGCAAAGGTGGTGGCACGTCTCCCGCGATCGACAAAGCCCATGAATTGACTATGGATCCTGTCATGATTAGTAGAACAAGAAACAAAACCCAAAAATAATGTTCCTATAACTACTAGGATGTGGTGGTAAAACGCTCACAGTAAAGCAAATATCAATGTCTTACAAGTTCTTACCATGCAGCAGGCGGTGATCGGCAACCAGCTGTGTCAAGTAACTCCGAATATTGAGTAAAACGATTGCCAGGGGAGCGTACGTATACACGGTGTAGAAATATGTGGAGCTGGGTTGACTATATATGGTAGCAAAAGATTAGCAATAATCAATTCAAAGATGCAATGTTGAATAAACGCTCAACGACGGTACTGTGCTGGTCCTAGGTAGACCGGACTAGAGACGCGAGCCTAGAACACTAATGAGGTCACGTCGTAGCACAACTAGCATCAATGAAGGATACTAAGTAGCTCTGGACAACAAGATATAAGTGAAGATCACAACGGCAGTAAAGATAATGAGGTGAAACAACAGCCAAGCAGGATATATCAACAACTTTGTCTCCAACTTTCCTCTGAAAAAGTTTGTGCCGATTTTTTTGTTTTTTCTTCTTCTCTTTTTTTTCCTCACACTTTTTTTTTCTTTCTCTCCTTTTTTTCTCTCTGACTTTTTTTTCTCCTTTTTTTTCTCGTTTTTTTCTCTCTTTTTTTCTCCCTCTTTCCAAAACAAACTAGATAAGATGCAGATTGGATCAAGTGAAGATGTGAACGATCTCAACTATTATTATGACAATGAATGGTGGGTAGCACGTGGTGGAAATTGATGGATGGGTGGTGGACAGCGGAAGAGATAATGATGCAGCGGTGGCGTGACTAATGTGAACAGAACTCGAAACTCTAAACGAACTAGACACTAAGACCAGCAACTCGACACGACGATGCAACCGATAATTCAACTATGCAAGCAATGAAAAAAAATTTGCAAAGGCTCAGACTGGCTTGGACCAAGGATGAATAGATCTAACTCTTTTTTGTGGCTTTTTCTTGGACAATAGGTAAGAAAATAAATCTAATCTAGGAAAACTGGAAATTCTCACCGAGCAACCTGAAAACTGATACCACTTGATAGAGGCCAGGGTGTCCCGATCTTTCGATGAGATGATAACTATCGATTTGGTGGAGACGACTTTGACGATCCGACTACAAACGTGCACGACGTTGCGCCTTAGCAATCGCTAAACCAACTCCGAGAGGTTATTGACCACGCTGGAGCACGATCAACCTGACCACGAAAGTCTATTCCTGCAAGCAATCGAAGAACGAGCAAGAATATGATAAAGCAATCTGAATATTGCGAATATATATGAATTATTGATAATGGTGGGGATCCGGAAGCAGTCTTGGTCTGGTCGTTGGACACAAACGAAGTACACGAAGTTGCAATGGCTAACTTTTAACTAAACAAATCCCAAGGAAAAAGCTACTAGATGGATCTACTTATATAGGAGCAAGGGGTGGCGGCCAAGGAGGTGGGAGGACGTCCCAAGGCAGCCTAAAACTAACCCTAGGTCGTACAAGGCTCATGGGCCCAAGTGGAGGTGATGTAACACCTTTGGACTTGTAGTTTGACTCGGATTCTGCTGCAGCATCAGATTGTTTCGTCCACAACTCAACGCTCCGGACGAATTTGAAGGTGATTCCAATTGGGTTGGAAAGTGCACGAAATCTAGTTTCCAACAAAAAAAGAATCACCCAATTCAGAGTCCGTATGAGAAACTTGTGTGCGTTTTGAGTCAGGTATGTCTGTGCAGTCCGAATCTGAATCCAGAACGTGAGAGACTTGGACTCTATCTTCTCTTGGGCCAAAAGTGACGTGAGAGAACTTTTTGGACAGCAAATAAACATCTCTTTCTTCCTTATCTTCATATGTGGATTGTACAAATGTCCCATACACCTGCAATTAGACAAAACACAAAAGTGTGTGAAGTATTTTTGTTCTGGATAACATAAATAGATTATTGAATAGTTTGCACTAGAAATCACCTGACAAATATGCATATATGCAATATTTTTGGTCATATCCAAGGTAGTCATGTCCTCATCATGGTTAGTCATGCATTTTGGGTTAACTAATGCACCTAGTACTTTCATGAGATTAATGAACGAAGTTTTACGTGCTTTCATTGGACGATTTGTGGTAGTTTACTTTGATGACATATTGATTTATAGCAGATCTTTGGAAGAACATTTGGAACATTTACGTGCTGTTTTTATTGCTCTACGTGATGCACGTTTGTTTGGTAACCTTGGGAAGTGCACCTTTTGCACCGACCGAGTATCTTTTCTTGGCTATGTTGTTACTCCACAGGGAATTGAAGTTGATAAAGCCAAGATTGAAGCTATTGAGAGTTGGCCGCAGCCCAAAACGGTCACACAAGTGAGGAGTTTTCTTGGCCTCGCTGGATTCTATAGGCGTTTTGTGAGAGATTTCAGCACCATTGCTGCACCTCTCAATGAGCTTACAAAGAAAGATGTGCCTTTTCTTTGGGGTACTGCACAGGAAGAAGCCTTCACGGTATTGAAAGATAAGTTGACACATGCTCCTTTACTCCAACTTCCTGATTTTAATAAGACTTTTGAGCTTGAATGTGATGCTAGTGGAATTGGATTAGGAGGTGTGTTATTACAAGATGGCAAACCTGTTGCATACTTTTCTGAAAAATTGAGTGGGCCTAGTCTGAATTATTCTACTTATGATAAAGAATTATATGCTCTTGTTCGGACTTTAGAAACATGGCAACATTATTTATGGCCCAAAGAATTTGTTATACATTCTGATCATGAATCTTTGAAACATATTAAAAGTCAAGCTAAACTAAATCTTAGACATGCTAAATGGGTTGAATTCATTGAGACTTTCCCTTATGTCATTAAACACAAGAAGGGAAAAGAAAATGTTATTGCTGATGCATTGTCTCGTCGCTATACTATGCTTTCACAACTTGACTTCAAAATTTTTGGTTTGGAGACCATCAAAGATCAATATGTGCATGATGCTGATTTTAAAGATGTAATGCAGAATTGTAAAGAAGGAAGAATGTGGAACAAGTTTGTTGTTAACGATGGATTTGTGTTTCGTGCTAACAAGCTATGCATTCCAGCTAGCTCCGTTCGTCTTTTGTTGTTGCAGGAGGCGCATGGAGGAGGATTAATGGGACACTTTGGCGTGAAGAAGACGGAGGACGTACTTGCTACACATTTCTTTTGGCCAAAGATGAGACGGGATGTTGAGCATTTTATTGCTCGCTGCACTACATGTCAAAAAGCTAAGTCACGACTCAATCCTCATGGTTTATATATGCCTTTGCCTGTACCTAGTGTTCCTTGGGAGGATATATCTATGGACTTTGTTTTAGGTTTACCTCGAACAAAGAAGGGGAAGGATAGCATATTTGTTGTCGTGGATAGATTCTCGAAAATGGCACACTTTATACCATGTCATAAAAGCGATGATGCTGTTAATGTTGCTGATTTGTTCTTTTGTGAAATTATTCGCTTGCATGGTGTGCCAAATACTATTGTTTCAGATCGTGATACTAAATTTCTTAGCCACTTTTGGAGATGTTTATGGGCTAAGTTGGGGACTAAACTGCTTTTTAGTACTACTTGTCACCCCCAAACTGATGGACAAACTGAAGTAGTCAATAGAACGTTGTCTACTATGCTTAGGGCTGTTTTGAAGAATAATAAGAAAATGTGGGAGGAATGCTTGCCTCATATTGAATTTGCTTATAATCGTTCATTGCATTCTACTACTAAGATGTGCCCTTTTGAAGTTGTGTATGGTTTCCTACCTCATGCACCTATTGATTTGTTGCCTCTTCCATCTTCGGAGAAGGTTAATTTTGATGCTAAACAACGTGCTGAATTGATTTTAAAAATGCATGAGTTCACTAAGGAAAACATTGAGCGCATGAATGCTAAATATAAACTTGCTGGAGATAAGGGTAGAAAACATGTTGTGTTTGCACCTGGAGATCTTGTTTGGTTACATTTGCGTAAGGATAGATTTCCTGATTTGCGCAAATCAAAGTTAATGCCACGTGCTGATGGTCCCTTTAAGGTGTTAGAGAAAATAAATGATAATGCATATAAACTTGAGCTGCCTGCAGATTTTGGGGTTAGTCCCACTTTTAACATTGCAGATTTGAAGCCTTATTTGGGTGAGGAAGATGAACTTCCGTCGAGGATGACTTCATTTCAAGAAGGGGAGGATGATGAGGACATCAATACAATTGTTACACCCACAACCCCTGCTGCTATACATACTGGACCAATTACTAGAGCTCGTGCACGCCAACTAAATTACCAGGTACTTTCGTTTCTTGGTAATGATTCTAATGTTCATGAGAATATGATGTTGCCTAAATTGGATACATTTGTTTTGTTTACAAATGAAGGGCCTAGCTTGGAGAAGGATGAACATTGGAGCAAGAACAAGCATGGAGATGATGGCATGCGCAAGGGGAACAAGAACGGAGTTACAAGTGATGATTTCAGGACTTTGAAGCCACCATAATGGGTGCATGAAGCCTTGGACGAAATATACAAGATGCCACTTCATAAATTTCGTCCCGAGGCTATTTTAGGTGCTGCGTCACCTTATTATTGGGCCAGGCCCATGTAATTTCGAAATACATAAGTATAGGCTATTTCTAGAGTCCGTATGTGTGGGGAAACAAGAGATAGGGTTGATTTCGGACCCCTCCACCAAGGGCCACGAAATTCCTCCCTCTTCCTCCATATATACAGCCCTTAGGGCATCGTTTAGACTTTGGGTTTTGTTTAGATTAAAAGTTCGCCATAGCTGCAACTTCGCGTACTTCGTTTGTGTTCAACGACCAGACAAAGGCATCACAGAACCCCACCTTGATCAATAAAGCTTTCATCTTATATTCGCAATATCTAGATTGCAATCTTAGTTTCTTGCTTGTTCTTCGTTTGCTCGCAAGAAACAGACCCTCGTGGTCAGGTTGATCGTGCTCCGGCGTGGTCAATAACCTCTCGGAGTTGGTTTAGCGATTGCTAAGGCGCGATGTCCTCGCACGTTCGTAGTCGGATCGTCAAAGTCGACTTCCACCAAAGCGATATCCATCATCTCATCGAAAGACGGGACACCTTTGCCTCTATCACTTGGGCAACAAAGTGTGCCTCAGAATCCAATTTATGGTTGGCAACCCTGATAGCAAAAAGTGAATTGATCCAAACTTATGAGTCTCTAATGCCTTGTCTGGAATTTCCTTGTACATGTGAGCCATTGAATTGTGACCCCACTTCTTCTTTGCATAAATGTCTAGGTCATCCTCATTCTCCTTAGGGGCATTGATCAGACTTGCCCATTCTTCAATAGTGGACTAGTACCTTGTACCTTCAGACATCCAAACTATTCTTCTATCTGGGTAAAAGTGTGCTGTGGAGTAGAACTGCATGATAAGCTCATCACTCCAGTTGGTGAACTTCTGTCCAACAAAATCTGCAACTCCATAAGCAACAAAGCTGTCTTGCACTCCAGGATAGTGCTGTTCATTTTCCTTGATGAATTTCCAGTCAACCCACCTCATGCCAAAGACTATGGGCTTCTTGTCCAACAGAATTGTTTCATAGAAGTCCTGCTGTTCCTTTGTGTGGAACCTGTAGTCAACAGCAGTTCTTCTTCTCAAAGCATATGGATCTTCCATTCTCCACAGTCTCAACCCTGAATCCTTCCTGATTCTCATGTCCTCAGCCACAGGATGGGCATCATTGTGGTCTGGTATCTTGGGCTTGAGCTTTCTTAGAACATGTCCTTCTTCTTCTGAATCTTCAACAACATTGGGCACTGGGGCCTTGTTCTTCTCAGCAGCTAGAATACTCCTAGTATTCCTCTTTGGAACTTGCTTGGGCTTGGAGGCAGCTTTGGGTGATTCCTTGGGCTTGGATGTTGCAGCCCTGATCTGATTGCATCTCCCATAAGCTTAGCTGCCTTTGGAGCTGGTGCAGCAAGCTCTTCCTCTTCCATCATGGAAGGTTGACCAACAATTTTGGCCATGGTCTTCTTGACCCTTTCCTTCCTCTTCTTTCCTTTAGGAGATGGCTCTTTGGGATCAGGCCTTTAGGCAGTTGAGTTGATGCTCTGACCTTGGACATTGGTTGTCTTCCTGCAGGCCTTTTGGTCTTCATGCCTGGCTTTGTATTCTTTGCTGAGCCATATTCCTTCTTGAGCACCACTTTCTTGGAAGTAGCCTCATCTTCCTCAGCTTTGTAATCTTCATCCTCTGAATCTGAAGTTCTTTTCCTCCTTTGCCTAGTTGCAGCCTTAGGCAAATTGCTAGGAGTACTTCTACTCCCTTCATCTGAAGTTGAGGGACTAGTGCCCTCACTCAAGTCCATCTGCTCTTCTGACCTGTTCTGGCTGTCACTTTGATCATACATACTGCAAAAGCTGACTGCTGACCCTGTGAAGAGTTATAGATGAGATAGAAAAGATGAGCGTCACAAAATGCAGAGGTTTTTGCAAAAGAATGACTCAAAAGTTCAGGCTTAGTTTTCCACAGAAAGCATTTCGGATCCACCGATTTTCAAACTCGGTGATACCGAAGCAGTTTTGGAACCTAAACTGATGATCTCGGTTGGACAGAGTTACAGTTCGATGGTACCGAGACTGCTAGGGTTTCACAGAATCCTCCAATTGGTTGCACCGATTAGTAATTCTCGGTCAGACCGAGAGTCACTAGTGCAATGGCATAAGCCAAATCGGTGAGACCGAGTTTTTCAACTCGGTTTGTCCGTGATGGTTTCGGCGGAAACCTAACCCTAAAAATTTGAATCACATCTAATCTATGAACTACTTTGGCTGGATAGAAGAGTTTCAATCGTGGCAAGAATCAATATGAAAACAATGTGCCAGGAATCAGACATGGATAGCACAAAGATTAAGTCCATACCCTAACTTGGCGGTGGACTTGCTACGGCGGCAACGGCGGGGACGAAATCCATTAACGGCGGTGGAGACCAGCGACAGGAGGCTGCTGGCGACGAGGAGACGATCCGGAGACCACGATGGTAGAGCGAGCTGTTGCGCGGGCGAAGGGTTTCGGAGAAATTTCCAAAATTTTGCCCGTGGCTATTTATATAGCTTGACCCTGTCGGTGTGACCGAGTGGAACAACTCGGTGGCACCGAGATGCATAACTGTGTTCAGTTACAGCAAATCGGTGAGACCGAAAAGTTCAAATCGGTTGCACCGAGATTGAAAACTCAGATCAACTTGATGATCTCGGTAGGACCGAAATGGAAGGATCGGTCAGACCAAGAATCACTAAGAGGTTTTGGAAGTTTAAGTCTATGACGAATCAGGGACTCCGAGTGCTTCTCACACAGAGTGGTTCGAATCTGACTTGATCAAATTTTGTGATGTAGCATGAATAGAGTTTGAGGCGAGAACATCATAGATAGCTAAAGAAGGTTCTTAGGCATTCTTGTCCATCCACTTGGCACAAAGAAAAGAATCCAAACAAACGAAACAACAAGTGGATTTCCTTGAATGAGTAAAATATGCACCAACATGCTCACACAATAAGATGGCAATTGAAATATGTGGCAAAGCATGCACAACCAATTTTAGCATCTATCAAGCAATTGGCGATGACTAGGTCATCTATATATGAGTATATTGACTTAGGAGTCAAATGAGAACATTTGATCATAGGTCATACTCATCATTTAAGCTCAAGTGGGGTTACCACTTTTACATAATGCATTAATTTGTTCACACCATTAGAGTTGCTTTGACTCAATTCTTAGAGTTAAGCTCCCCCTAGATGTGAGATCCCCCCTTAGAGGGATGAACTAACCTTGGGTTTTGTCGATGATGACTTCATGTAGGTGTTGAAGATGTAGATGCTCAATGTTGATGTAGATCATTTGGAGCAATCCTTTGGAGTGAGTTGCACTTTCAACTTGCCTACATGGGTTAGTCCCACAAGGAACAAACAAGAATATCCATAGACATAGAGTGATGCACACAAAAGATGATGTCCATGAAAACATTAGGTTACCTTGTCCCTTGCCTTACCAACATGAGGGTTTGTGACTCCTTGAACTAGTGCAAGATGTGAAAGTTGATTGCACTTGTTCTTGCCAAAATGATATGAGTGAAGAATGTTGGCGGAGTCACCCTCAAGAACTCTCTAGTTCTTCTTCTTCAGGATCCACATCATCTTGATGGGAATCCTTGGAGTTGTAGTTGTACTTAATGAAGTAGAACTTGACATAGTCTTGGGGACCCACTTGAACGAGGCTTTAGGTGCTTCTTCAAATGCATCAATCTCTTCTTGAAGCTTGTCCTTGCCTTTGTTCTTGTGGTCTTGTGGTGGAAGATCATCTTGAGCTTGTATCCCCTTGAAGGAAGTAGGATCATACTTCTCTTGTTGAGGAACAAACTTTGTCTTGGGATATTGATCTTCTTCCCACTCAACTCCATTGTCGTTGAACTTTCGTTCAAAACAAACACCTTGATTCTTCCGGTGCCTTCCTTGCTTGCGTACAATTTCCTCGAATTGCTTACTCCCGACAAGGCTCTTGTAAACACCTTTCTCTATAATTCCCTTCAATAAACTATTTTCTTGCTCAAGTGTAACTTGGCTAAGAGAATCATTAGTGGAATCAAGAGAACTACTAGAAGCAACAACATTGGATTTGACATTATTATTGTTACTACTAGAGGAACTATCTTTCTTGTACTTGTTACTAGACTTGACTTGAGGCATGTAAGTAGATAAGAGTAAACGCTTGGCAATGTAAGAAGAACTTTTCTTGCGGAGATCATCATTGATTGCCTTTAAGAACTCATGCTCTTTCTCAAGATTGAGCTTTTCGAAGCGTAACTTCTCATGAGCCCTTAAAAGTTCTCGATGATCTTCGAAGATAGTTTCATGAGCCAACTTAAGAGTGTTTAGTTCTTTAGTTAGAAGCTCAATTTTCGCCTTATCATTGTCATTCGTTTGATTAGCATGATTAATTGACGTTTCATCATAGTATTCATCACTAGAGTTGTCAACAAGTAACTCATCATCCACAAGCAAGTCATCTTCATCACTATTAAAATCAACATACTCGGGATGTGTTACCTTTGGACCTTTGGCCATGAAGCATCTTCCAACACCTTCATTTGGTGAGTCAAATATGTCGTAGGAGTTGGTTGACACAAGTGCTAGACCGGCAACACCTTCATCTTAAGTATATTTGGAGTCGGAGTGATAGTTTCTCTCGGAGTGATTGTCGGAGTCGGAGCCGGAAACCCATTCACCAACATGAGCTTGATGTCTTCGTTTTGTGTAGCTCCTTGATGACTTGCCCTTTCTTTCCGAATCCTTACTTCTCCATGAGGGTCTTCGTTCATAACGATCATCTCTACTCCTCCTCTCTCTTGGTGGTGATTCTTCTCTTTTGCTCCTTCTTCTTGGAGAATCTTCTCTTCTTTTGTAGGGTGACGTACACTCATTGGAGTAGTGTCCGGGTCTCCCACAATTGTAGCAATTGCGCTCTCGACTAGAAGATCTCTTGTCATTGTAAGACCTTGACTTGGAGCTTCTTTCTTTGCTTCTACTTTTGTAGAATTTGTTGAAGTTCTTCACCATTAAGCTCAATTCTTCATTGAAGGTTGGTTTCTCACTTGATGATGTGGGGGCTTCACTTGTGGCTTTGTAAGCACCACTTGACTTGTTGTGAAGTTCCTCCTTATCCTTGAGTGACATCTCATGAGCAACAATCCTTCCAATGACTTCCGTTGGCTTGAGATCTTTGTAGTTTGGCATCATTTGGATCAATGTGCACACGGTATCATACTTTCCATCCAATGCTCTTAGGATTTTCTTGATGATGAATTTGTCGGTCATCTCTTCACTCCCTAAGCCGGCAATCTCATTTTTGATAAGAGCAAGCCTAGAGTACATTTCAGCGACACCTTCACCATCCTTCATTTTGAACTTGTCAAGCTGACTTTGGAGCACATCCAACTTGGATTCCTTGACGGACTCGGTACCTTCATGCATATCAATCAAAGTATCCCAAATTTCCTTTGCATTCTCAAGACGGCTGATTTTGTTGAATTCTTCGGGGCACAATCTGTTGAAGATGATGTCACATGCTTGAGCATTGTATTGCAGCATCTTTAATCCTTCCGCATTAACTTCATGGTTCGGTTCTCTCCCATCGAAGAATTCACCTTGCAAGCCAATACAAATAATTGCCCAAACGGCGGGGTTATGTCCAAGAATATGCATTTTTATCTTATGCTTCCAACTAGCAAAATTAGTACCATCAAAGTAAGGACCTCTACGGTGATAATTTCCCTCGCTAGACGCCATACTCTCCTAAGTTGTGAAACCAAGGCTATGACCACCAAAAGCTATGGAAATCAAAGCAAATGGAGACCAATGCTCTGATACCACTTGTAGGACCTTGAAGTATGTCTAGAGGGGGGGTGATTAGACTACTTGACCAATAAAAACTTAACCTTTTCCCAATTTTAGAGTTTGGCAGATTTTAGCTATTTTAGGACAAGTCAAGCAATCATCACACAATTCAAGCAAGCATGCAAAGAGTGTATAGGCAGCGGAAATTAAAGCATGCAACTTGCAAGAAAGTAAAGGGAAGGGTTTGGAGGATTCAAACGCAATTGGAGACACGGATGTTTTTGTCGTGGTTCCGATAGGTGGTGCTATCGTACATCCACATTGATGGAGACTTCAACCCACGAAGGGTAACGGCTGCGCGAGTCCACGGAGGGCTCCACCCACAAAGGGTCCACGAAGAAGCAATCTTGTCTATCCCACCATGGCCGTCGCCCACGAAGGACTTGCCTCACTAGCGGTAGATATTCACGAAGTAGGCGATCTCCTTGCCCTTACAAACTCCTTGGTTCAACTCCACAATCTTGTCGGAGGCTCCCAAGTGACACCTAGCCAATCTAGGAGACACCACTCTCCAAGAAGTAACAAATGGTGCGTTGATGATGAACTCCTTGCTCTTGTGCTTCAAATGATAGTCTCCCCAACACTCAACTCTCTCTCATAGGATTTGGATCTGGTGGAAAGAGGGTTTGAGTGGAAATAAACTTGGGGAAGGCTAGAGATCAAGATTCATATGGTAGGAATGGAATATCTTGGCCTCAACACATGAGTAGGTGGTTCTCTCTGAGAAATGGTAAGTTGGAAGTGTAGGTTCGTTCTGATGGCTCTCTCCATGAATGAAGAGGAGGTGGAGGGGTATATATAGCCTCCACACAAAATCTAACCGTTACACACAATTTACCAAACTCGGTGGGACCGAATCGTTAAACTCGGTCGGAACGATTTGGTAAACCTAGTGACCGTTAGTGATTTTTGGTGGGACTGACATGCATCTCGGTGAGGCGGATTCGGTTAGGGTTACGGCATAATGTAATCTCGGTGAGACCGATTACACAAACTCGGTGAGACCGATTTGGTAATAAGCTTTCCAGAGAGTTGGTCAGGTAAACTCGGTGGGACCGATTTGCTCTTTTCGGTGAGACCGAAATGTTACAAAATGGAAACAGAGAGCTTACATTGCAATCTCGGTGGGACCGATAGCTCACTTCGGTTAGACTGAAATGTTACAAAGGGAAACAGAGAGATTGCAACCCCATCTCGGTGAGACTGAGATCCCTATCGGTACGACCAATTTGCTTAGGGTTTGTGGCAGTGGCTATGACTTTTGGAATCGGTGGCGTCAGATAGAAAGAATCGGTGTGACTGATTTTGGCTTTAGGTTTAGGTCATTTGTGGATGTGGGAAAGTACTTGAGGGTTTTGGAGCATATCACTAAGCACATGAAGCAAGAGGCTCATTAAGCAACACCTCATCCCTTCTTGATAGTATTGGCTTTTCCTATAGACTCAATGTGATCTTGGATCACTAAAATGTAAAATAAAGAGTCTTGAGCTTTTGAGCTTGAGCCAATCCTTTGTCCTTAGTATTTTGAGGGATCCACTTTCATCATCCATGCCATGCCATTCATTGAGCTTTCCTGAAATAATAGTCTTGGAATAGCATTAGCTCAATGAGCTATATGTTGTTATGAATTACCAAAACCACCTAGGGATAGTTGCACTTTCAGTGCCCCATATGGTGGACCAGGAATACGCACAGGAAGACGACCATGGCTCGTTCCTCGGGCCAGGCTGGGAGGAAGAGACGCCAGAAGCCGAGCCTTTTCAGGAGCCTCAAGGAAACCTCACCAATCACGCTGGCGGCAGCAGCTATCGGTACCGCTAATTGCTCAGGAGAAAGATTATGCTAACCATTGGTCGCAGGAAGTTCAGGTCACTGTAGCGGAAGGCTATCCCAGCTCGGGAGCCTGCCTTCCGCCAGGAGGAGCGCACTGGGGGCAGCAGGAGAGGGGCCGGGAGACATGCCCCTCCCCACTGCGCACGGAGCAAGGTGTTTCCCGAAGGTAGGCCATCTGCAGGGGAGGTGCTGCAAAGCCTGCCCCCGGCAGAGGACCCGTGGTCGTCGGGGGAACCGCTGGCGTCCCTTTTAGCCCATTTGCGTCGTCCTTGGTTTCCGGTCGCCGTCAATGGTGGTCAATGGTGGTGCAAGGCAGGGCCCTCGTCTGGTGATATGAAGCAAGGTTGTTACCTGTGAAGAAGGCCCAGTGCCTGTGAAGCTCGCCGCCCATGACACTCTCATGTAATAATGAGTTGGGGCTGTACACGCCCGGAGTCTCCGGAGAGCCACCCTCGGCCCTCGGGGGCTCCCTCCCACGCCCAGTGGCAGCACTTAACTCCGTGCTAGTGAGAAGATGTCGAAGACTAGACTAGGTGCCGGACGCGGCCTTTTGCTTTTTGCCTCCTTTTCTATGGTCAAGCTTCCTTGCTTCGGATTTAAGTTGAAATTGAATTTGCATTTGCGTGTGTGCGGGGAGGGGTGTCTTCTCTCGTTTGTGTGTTCTCTTGCGTTCTGGTTTCTGTCCTAGTCTGGAGTTTGCACCAGCTGCCTCCCCCTCGCGAGCCTCTCGCGGGTGGGGCTGGGCTCAGCGCACGCGTGCATGCCATCCCGCGGCCAACACTCGCTCTTGTGGGGTTCTCACCACATGGTCAACCGGTCCCCTAGAGGACCCTCGGAGGATCACAGCCTCGCAAGCCTACTCAAGGCTCGCCCGGGCTAAAGGTAAACCGCAGCAGCTAACTCATCACAGGGCCCGTAACATCATGCAAGCGCGCATTCGGTGTCACTCCTAAAACATGTGGACAACAATCTTTTTTACATGAGGGGCTTCCCCTCCCAAAAATGGTCTTACAACCTTGAGGGCCGCGCCCGAGCTTTTTGTGTGCAGGATAAACAGCAGGGAGACACAGGATCAGTCAAACATATCGCTCACCACATGCTCCTGGTCACCTCCAGAGGCATCGCTGGCGCCACTGTCGCCGTCACTGGCATCGCCATCACCGTCATTGGCGCCATCTTCACCGCCATTCACCACATCACCTTCATCCGCGGCGACTATCACCCCATCATCATCAGAAGCGAAGTACCTAACAAGTGCATCCACGTTGTACTATACCCACCGCGCCAGGTCGCCTCGAATGGCCACGGGCACCAGAGCAATGATGATGTCGAAGTCGAAGTGGGGATCTCTGTCCTGAAGATGGCTGATGACGCGGGAGAACGCACGCCCGAGCAGGCTGCGACTCCTCTCCTCGACAAGCTGGCGAGCTCTCTCGGAGCGATTCTCCAGATGCGTCACCACGTCAGTGAAGAACTGGAGATGGCCAGCGTAGTTGGTCAGGTGAGGGTGTGGAGCGTTCGCATCACAAATATTGCCTAGGGCCGTGTTGGCCCTGTCCCTGAGCTCTTGGAGCATGGGGCCATGCATGTGCTCCAGCGTCTGCCGCTGGAGAATTTCTTTTCTGTTCTGCCGCGCAATGGACTCAGCATCGTCAATCAGCTGTTGAAGAAGAAGCAGCTCGGCATGGGAGGAGGCCAACTCAGTCTACGCCGAGACCAGGGCGGCTGCGGTGGCCTCCGCGCGCTGCGTCGCTTCGGTCAACTTGGACCTGAGGGCGACAGTACTACACGCAGCCTCAGCTTCAATCAACTCCAGCCTCTGGTCATACTCGCGCACAAGATCAACACGAACTTCCGCCACGCAGTGGTCGACCTCTTCTTGGATTCGAGCCTCCCACGTGCCAACATCGTCCTCAGTCTAGGTAACCCGGCGCTCCCTCGTCTCCAACCACTCAAGGTCGAGACTGCGCTCGGAAGCCTCTAGCGTCAGCGCTTCCTCACGCCTCCGGAGCTCCTCCTCCTTGACGAGCGTCCCCTTCAGTGATATAAGGGCGGCCTGACGCAGCTCCACCTGCTGCTCCAGGGAAGCACTTCAGGCTTGGAGCTCCCATGCGCGCTTCTCCGCGACCTCGCGCCGTTGGTCTGCTTCCCGAGCCTCCTCAATAGCGCAGGAGCAGGCCTTTCACGAGGCTGCAAGGCATGCTTCGGCCTTCGTGTTGTCAAGCTCCCGCTGATGACGCGCAAGGTTGACTGCCACCTTCAGCTTGCGCCACTCCTCAATCAGCCACAGGCCTTCAGCTTGAAGACAGGCGTCCACGTCCGCGAGCTCTCCAACAAGCAGGCCCATTGCATCAGCACGACGAACGACACGTCCATGTCGTCCTTTCAGAGAAACTCTTGGCGAACGACGTTGCGCTCCCACGCTCGCCTCAGCACGTCGTCGATGTCGTCCTCCGCCGCCGGCGTTGGCTTCGGGCCCTGAAGCGGTATGCCCCCCTCGGCAGGGTGCTGGGGGCTGGCGCCCTCACGATCGCCGGATGGGCTCCACAAGGGACCCTGGCCAGCGCAGATCCATCCACAGAAGAAGAGCCAAGGACCGACTTCAACCATTCGATGTCCACGATCAGGGGAGGAGCCCTGGGCAGACCTGTCACGCCCCGGGCAAGGTCGCGAAGGAAAGGCGGCAATGGCACATGCTCAAGGCACCCTGCGGGCTGGCTTACTTCTCCGGTCGAACTCGTGATGAGGACATGACTACCTTGGATATGACCAAAAATATTGCATATATGCATATTTGTCAGGTGATTTCTAGTGCAAACTATTCAATAATCTATTTATGTTATCCAGAACAAAAATACTTCACACACTTTTGTGTTTTGTCTAATTGCAGGTGTATGGGACATTTGTACAATCCACATATGAAGATAAGGAAGAAAGAGATGTTTATTTGCTGTCCAAAAAGTTCTCTCACGTCACTTTTGGCCCAAGAGAAGATAGAGTCCAAGTCTGTCACGTTCTGGATTCAGATTCGGACTGCACAGATATACCTGACTCAAAACGCACACAAGTTTTTCATACGGACTCCGAATTGGGTGATTCTTTTTTTGTTGGAAACTAGATTTCGTCCACTTTCCAACCCAATTGGAATCACCTTCAATTTCGTCCGAAGCTTTGAGTTGTGGACGAAACAATCTGATGCTGCAGCAGAATCCGAGTCAAACTACAAGTCCAAAGGTGTTACATCACCTCCACTTGGGCCCATTGGCCTTGTACGACCTAGATTTAGTTTTAGGCTGCCTTGGGACGTCTCCCACCTCCTTGGCCGCCACCCCTTGCTCCTATATAAGTAGATCCATCTAGTAGCTTTTCCTTGGGATTTGTTTAGTTAAAAGTTAGCCATGGCAACTTCGTGTACTTCGTTTGTGTCCAACGACCAGACCAAGACCGCTTACGGATCCCCACCATTATCAATACCTCATATATATTTGCAATATTCAGATTGCTTTATCATATTCTTGCTCGTTCTTCGATTGCTTGCAGGAATAGACCTTCGTGGTCAGGCTGACCGTGCTTCCGGCATCGTCAGTAACCTCAGGAAATTGGTTTAGCGATTGCTAAGGCGCAATGTCGTGCACGTTTGTAGTCGGATTGTCAAAGTCGTCTCCACCAAATCGATAGTTATCATCTCATCGAAAGATCGGGACCCTCGCCTCTATCAAGTGGTATCAGTTTTCAGGTTGCTCGGTGAGAATTTCCAGTTTTTCCTAGATTAGATTTATTTTCTTACCTATTGTCCAAGAAAAAGCCACAAAACAAAAGTTAGATCTATTCATCCTTTGTCTAGCCAGACTGAGCCTTTGCAATTTTCTTTTCATTGTTTGCATTATTGAATTATCGGTTGCATCGCCGTGTCGAGTTACTGGTCTTAGTGTCTAGTTCCTTTAGAGTTTCGAGTTCTGTTCACATTAGTCACGCAGCCGCTGCTTCATTATCCCATCCGCTGTCCACCATCCCATTGATAGAGGCAAAGGTGTCCCGTCTTTCGATGAGATGATGGATATCGCTTTGGTGGAAGTCGACTTTGACGATCCGACTACGAACGTGCGAGGACGTCGCGCCTTAGCAATCGCTAAACCAACTCCGAGAGGTTATTGACCACGCCGGAGCACGATCAACCTGACCACGAGGGTCTGTTTCCTGCGAGCAAACAAAGAACAAGCAAGAAACTAAGATTGCAATCTGGATATTGCGAATATAAGATGAAAGCTTTATTGATCAGGGTGGGGTTCTGTGACGCCTTTGTCTGGTCGTTGAACACAAACGAAGTACGCGAAGTTGCAGCTATGGCGAACTTGATACGAACCTACAAATATCAAGTACATCAAGAAATGACTATGTGGCCGTGACGAAGGACAAGATGACAGACATAGCCAAAGGACAAATTATTAGTTGTGGAAAGGATGGCAAGCTACGTGTGCTTTGTGGTCCGCAACCAGAACCGAAGCAAAACTACTGTCAAGTAAATAACAGAAGGAAGATCTTGTATAGAGACCAACCTACACAACCGTCTACGAAGATGCCACCAATATGGAGCAAGAAGCTAACACGTACAAACATAGAAGAACCAAAGCCAGAAGAAATAACGCCCACGTTTCGTACACCTCCATGTAGATTATTTGTTGGGTCCTTGCCAATATGGATAGATTTAGGTAGGTAAACTGAGTCTAATATTTTATGGAGTCCAAACATGTGTGTTTAGTTTAGTTGGTAAGAAGATCTTGCCGGATCATTAATTAGAAGAATCCTCAATTAGTTGAGATAAGGCAGAAGAGTCCGTTTAAGTTTTAGTTGGTTACGTAGGGTTGTGTGTCGCCTATATAATAGGCTAGCTCCGGCCATATACGGGGAGATTAGTTTTAGAGTTTATTCGTGAGTTATGAACAACACAGTAAAATGTCCGAGTTTCGGGCGATCATATCTTGTGTATCATCTGTGACTTTTCCATCGTGGAAATTTACTAGCGACGGAGGGTTGATCATCACATCGACACCTACGTGCTGATCCAGGGGGGTCATTATTTTTATTCGTGTATTTTTGTACGCGGGTGAAAATTATTCTTGGAAGTTGCAAGGAGGAACAGGGGGAAGAACTATTGATCAGGCATCGCCGTGAAAGATCGGGCCGTCTACGCGCGCGAATTAGCATCTCTCTAGTCCGTGCTACATCAAGTGGTATCAGAGCTAAGGTTAGTCACGGCGATTCAATTTGCAATATCGTCCGCGGAGGTGAGGCATCAAGATGTTGAGCAGGAACATATTGATGGAGGAGGAAGGCATTGGCGAGGTCATTCTTTTTCACAGTCGTTGCGTTGTGAGCGAACGACGTGTCAATCTGACGATCGATGAGACTACTGCAGTCAACATGGTTAGCATCGAGGTGGTGGAAAAATTGGGGCTGAAGATGACACCTCTTGAAAGACCATACACACTGAAGTGGTTCAAAGGTGAAATCCACATTACACATCAGATTTTGCTAATTTTTACTTTAGGAAAATATTGTTGTGCGGAATTTTTTCATGTTTGTCCTGTGCCCATGGTGTCGTGCCATCTGCTGCTTGGGAACCCATGGTGCAAACGTGTTGGGGCTGTTCGGAATTCCAAGAAAAATACTTACTCTGTATCATGGAAGGGCCAACAAATCTGTTTTATTCCTATGCCAGTGGATGTGTTTATGGCAGATTGGATAGGCCGTTTGCAGAAAAGGAGAGAAGAGCAAAAAGAAATAGAGGAAGAAGTTGATGCACCGATGAAGGGTGTGAATCTTTTGGTACATAAGGTACAAGACGGTGATGCAAAAGGCCAACGATGGAGTGTTTTCAAGACACAATGCAAGATCAAGGACCGTGCATGTAAGATGATAATTGATGGTGGCAGTTTTACCAATGCCATTAGCAAAGACCTTGTACAAGAATTGGGTTTGTCTATGTGGCGACACCCTCAACCACACCACATGGAGTGGTTATATAACTCTGGGAAATTAAAAATTACACATAAGGTACGTGTGACATTTGCTGTTGGGGATTATGTTGACAAGGTGGATTGTGACGTCATGCCGATGGATGCGTGTCAGTTATTATTGGGAAGACCGTGGCAGTTTGATCGTGATGCAGTGCATGCAGGTAAATCAAACACATATACATTCAAGCATGATGGTAGACGACACGTTCTAAAACCAATGCTGGACAGTGTGATCACTATAAACATGGAAGTTCCAAAAAAGAAGGTTTTGAAGGTTGGCTCAAAACCGAGGACGGTTTTGTTTCAAGAAAGGGAGGATGATACGAACCTACAAATACCAAGTACATCAAGAAATGACTATGTGGCCGTGACGAAGGACAAGATGACAGACATAGCCAAAGGACAACTTATTAGTTGTGGAAAGGATGGCAAGCTACGTGTGCTTTGTGGTCCGCAACCAGAACCGAAGCAAAACTACTGTCAAGTAAATAACAGAAGGAAGATCTTGTATAGAGACCAACCTACACAACCGTCTACGAAGATGCCACCAATATGGAGCAAGAAGCTAACACGTACAAACATAGAAGAACCAAAGCCAGAAGAAATAACGCCCACGTTTCGTACACCTCCATGTAGATTATTTGTTGGGTCCTTGCCAATATGGATAGATTTAGGTAGGTAAACCGAGTCTAATATTTTATGGAGTCCAAACATGTGTGTTTAGTTTAGTTGGTAAGAAGATCTTGCCGGATCATTAATTAGAAGAATCCTCAATTAGTTGAGATAAGGCAGAAGAGTCCGTTTAAGTTTTAGTTGGTTACGTAGGGTTGTGTGTCGCCTATATAATAGGCTAGCTCCGGCCATATACGGGGAGATTAGTTTTAGAGTTTATTCGTGAGTTATGAACAACACAGTAAAACGTCCGAGTTTCGGGCGATCATATCTTGTGTATCATCTGTGACTTTTCCATCGTGGAAATTTACTAGCGACGGAGGGTTGATCATCACATCGATACCTACGTGCTGATCCAGGGGGGTCATTATTTTTATTCGTGTATTTTTGTACGCGGGTGAAAATTATTCTTGGAAGTTGCAAGGAGGAACAGGGGGAAGAACTATTGACCAAGCATCGCCGTGAAAGATCGGGCCGTCTACGCGCGCGAATTAGCATCTCTCTAGTCCGTGCTACATCAGAACTTTTAATCTAAACAAAACCCAAAGTCTAAACGATGCCCTAAGGGCTGTATATATGGAGGAAGAGGGGGGAATTTCGTGGCCCTTGGTGGAGGGGTCCGAAATCAACCCTATCTCTTGTTTCCCCACCATACGGACTCTAAAAATAGCCTATACTTATGTATTTCGAAATTACATGGGCCTGGCCCAATAATAAGGTGACGCAGCACCTAAAATAGCCTCGGGACGAAATTTATGAAGTGGCATCTTGTATATTTCGTCCAAGGCTTCATGCACCCATTATGGTGGCTTCAAAGTCCTGAAATCATCACTTGTAACTCCGTTCTTGTTCCCCTTGTGCATGCCATCATCTCCATGCTTGTTCTTGCTCCAATGTTCATCCTTCTCCAAGCTAGGCCCTTCATTTGTAAGCAAAACAAATGTATCCAGTTTAGGCAGCATCATATTCTCATGAACATTAGAATCATTACCAAGAAACGAAAGTACCTGGTAATTTAGTTGGCGTGCACGAGCTCTAGTAATTGGTCCAGTATGTATAGCAGCAAGGGCTGTGGGTGTAACAATTGTATTGATGTCCTCATCATCCTCCCCTTCTTGAAATGAAGTCGTCCTCGACGGAAGTTCATCTTCCTCACCCAAATAAGGCTTCAAATCTGCAATGTTAAAAGTGGGACTAACCCCAAAATCTGCAGGCAGCTCAAGTTTATATGCATTATCATTTATTTTCTCTAACACCTTAAAGGGACCATCAGCACGTGGCATTAACTTTGATTTGCGCAAATCAGGAAATCTATCCTTACGCAAATGTAACCAAACAAGATCTCCACGTGCAAACATGATGAGGACATCAATACAATTGTTACACCCACAGCCCCTGCTGCTATACATACTGGACCAATTACTAGAGCTCGTGCACGCCAACTAAATTACCAGGTACTTTCGTTTCTTGGTAATGATTCTAATGTTCATGAGAATATGATGCTGCCTAAATTGGATACATTTGTTTTGCTTACAAATGAAGGGCCTAGCTTGGAGAAGGATGAACATTGGAGCAAGAACAAGCATGGAGATGATGGCATGCGCAAGGGAAACAAGAACGGAGTTACAAGTGATGATTTCAGGACTTTGAAGCCACCATAATGGGTGCATGAAGCCTTGGACGAAATATACAAGACGCCACTTCATAAATTTCGTCCCGAGGCTATTTTAGGTGCTGCGTCACCTTATTATTGGGCCAGGCCCATGTAATTTCGAAATACATAAGTATAGGCTATTTTTAGAGTCCGTATGTGTGGGGAAACAAGAGATAGGGTTGAT